>NC_091128.1:135644321-135944321 GCF_040183065.1 Periplaneta americana
GGAGGCCGGAGGGAAAAAGACCTTTAGGGAGGCCGAGACGTAGATGGGAAGACAATATTAAAATGGATTTGAGGGAGGTGGGATATGATGATAGAGAATGGATTATCTTGCTCAGGATAGGGACCGATGGCGGGCTTATGTGAGGGCGGCAATGAACCTCCGGGTTCCTTGAAAGCCAGTAAGTAAGTAAGTAAGTAAGTAAGTAAGTAAGTAAGTAAGTAAGTAAGTAAGTAATAATCTGTATAGCTCAACAGATAAATTGTTTATGCTTTTATTTTGAAGTAATTTGTTTGACATGTATTATCAGTCTTTGTAGGCCTATATGTCAATTCATTGAATTGTTTATGCTTTTAAATTGAATTAACATACATTCTATATCTTATATTTTATAGCTCAACTGATGAATAATTGTTTTATATTGTAAATTTAATAATCTGATTGCTATGTATTGCATATTTTTTTTGTAGAGCCACCAACGTAATTCAGTCGGGAGCCTCGCTAGCCTGCTGATCCGAAGCTGCGCTCGGGCTTGGATTAGATCCCCATTTGGTCTGATTACCTGGTTGGGGTTTTTTCCGAGGTTTTCCCCAACCATAAGACAAATCCCAGGTAATCTATGGTGAATCCTCGGCCTCTCACTTCATTTCATCAAAAAATTGTAATCTTATAAAATTTTGACTTGTTCCACATGTTAAAGCTTCAATGCTAATGTAAGATCTATGGAATATAATAAATTATGAAATGATGTTGTTATTAGAGATCTGAACACACAAAGAAGAAAGAAGAAATAGTAATTTATGATACAAGTTTGTGAAGTGGGTAGTATTTTGTCAGGAGTGTTCTCCCCCCCCCCCGTAAAACATCTATGTTCGAGGTAACATATTATAAAACTGTAATGTCCAAAATGACTAAAAGTACAATTTGTAATTATATTTGCAAGAGTAAATATAACCTTTTTCCCCTCAACATTTTATTGGGTTAGCAGGTATACGCGACGTTATTCTGATTATCCCGATACTTATACAGCATGAAATGTTTGATACGAAAGGTTTCCGCGACGTCACTCGTAATATTATGGAAACTGAAGTGTAAGATGAACTTTGTGCCTTGTAGTTTCCCACGCGCTTCGTCTAGCTCTATTCTCACAGACACTTCCTCTCAGCCTTGATTTCCCTTGCAAAGCTCCGTTTTCCCTTAGCCTACCTTTTAAATGTATCTCCTGTCATTAATTAATTAATTCATTTATTTATTCCTTCGTACGTCCACACGTCCGCCCGTCCGGTCCGCCCGCCCGTCTGTCCGTCCGTCCTGTCATTCATTCATTCATTCATTCATTCATTCATTCATTCATTCATTCGTTCGTTCGTTCGTCCGTTCCTTCGTCCGTCCGCCGTCCGCACGTCCACTCGTCCGCCCGTCCGTCCGGTAATTAATTCATTCGTCCGTTCCTTCGTCCGTCTGCCGTCCGCTCGTCCACTCGTCCGTCCGGTCATTAATTAATTAATTCGTCCGTTCCTTCGTACGTCCGCCGTCCGCACGTCCGCCCATCCAGTTCGCCCGCCTGTCCGTCCGTCCGGTCATTAATTAATTAATTAATTAATTCGTCCGTTCCTTCATACGTCCGCACGTCCACACCACACGTCCGCCCGTCTGTCCGTCCGTTCGTCCATCCGTCCGTCCTGTCATTCTTCATTCATTCGACCGTCCGCCCGTCCGTCTGGTCATTCATTCATCATGTTCTCCACATGATAATCATATATATATATATATATATATATATATATATATATATATATATATATACTGTATATATGGATTATGTCCTGTATATGCATAGCTATCAAAATACACTACAGACTTAAAGGAAGTAGGATACATCGATGAACAGCAATTTCGTATATGGTAAAAAACAAAGAGAGAGAGAGATATATATATTTCACAGTATCCCTATAAAAAAGTCTTTTCGAATCTTCTGCAAACACATCTTACGTCAAGGCATGGATACAAACTTTATAAGAACATATTTAAATATCCTCTTTAGCCAGATATTCGTTCGTTATGAAAATATTAAAAAGTTTTTTCGCTCTCCTGTAAAATTGAATATTCTGACATACGAGGTTGTTGTTCAACACCATACTTAGATATTGTATTTTATTACTCCAATTTGATTATAGGCGTCTGACAAAGATTTCCTTAAATCTCCTGTCAATATTTTAATTGACGTGTTAAAGGAAATAAACCATCACATTAGTCTGTATTTTATTACTTAAATTCGAGTATAGATGTTTGACACAATCACAAGTATTTCCTTAAATCTGTCAAGTTTTAAGATACATGTTTTATAATCAGTCCGATAGCTCAGTGCTATAATTGGATTTATCATTCCATGGAGTCGGGTTCGAAACCCAGCGTTGACTGAAGTGGATCAGCACCGAGGATGAACTGTTTCTCTCTGAGTTTTTCCGTCTAGTTCAATAGTATCACTATTGTTAATCAACACTCTCCGTTTAATCCTTTCCTTTCCTTTATTTTATTGAGAAAATATGGTTTCAGGACAAGTTGTACGATGCCGGATAGTGATTACCAGCCAGTTACACTGCCCCGCCGATTTAGTAGAATGCCTTTGAGTCTAAAGAAAGCAGAAAACAGTACAACGTGGTCTGTTGTGACGAGAATGCAAGCCCCCGCATACCGATAAGGCATCATGTCACAAACACTTTCAAGTCTGAGTATTTATGACAAAGTAAATCGTCTTCGGCGCTGGATATTGCTGGAGAGAGTAAGGTAATATTTATTTTTATTTTTCTTTACTTATTTAATCCTTTATTTATTGATTTATTCCTTTATTTATTCCTACGCGACCAAGGCGGGAACCGTTTTGTTTGGTGGCGCTGCGATTCGCTTCACAACACAGGCTGTGTTGTAAAGTCCGCATCAGATGCAAAATGAAGCACATGCTGAACTGCGCTCTTGTTTCATTATTATTAACACGCTTTATGTGCTATATGTTCGTATATATAGTTAACTTTATTGTTTAGTTTTATTTTATCATAATTATACATATAGGAATCTATTCAGAAAACACACCACAACATCGGTGTTCGTAAAGGAGGGAACATGAATCTAAAGTAGGTATTGTATTTTATACAATATTGCATTTGATATGCATTTCTTACCTTAGCATTTTAAAGTGGCCGGACTCCGGACATCATATAATTATGAGGAAAGCACCCGGTATAAAACCATCACTACCACCAGCATGGGCTACTATAAGTCGTTGACCTGCACTGCTATTTGTATAAATTCCTGACACGTTTACGTCTTGCCAACATTTGTGAACAGTATAATGAGTATGGAACCATATTTCGTCCAGGTAAATAACGGGCTACTATATCAGAGCGTTCTATTACATATTTCCTTTTATCTTTACATTTTTTGGATGAAAACCCCATGGATAGTTTTTGTAAAGTTTCCTTGCACCCTTTAAAACCAATCTCTCTCTTACAAAATGTATGCAACTTTCCTAATGTTGGAAGCTTTTTGTAGAGACTATAATATTTAGGAACTTCTCTTCTTATGCTACATTTGTCCATGTCGTGTAATTCAACCTTATTTGCAGGAGGTCGTCTAACTTTGTTTGGTGTCGATATTTCTACACCCTTGTCCTCACACTCTTTACCTTCCTTTCTAATCCTACTAATTGTTTCCTTATTTATCTTCACAATAGCTGCAGCACGCTCTATTGTCTTCGATAGAGGTAAGAATAAACCAGTTGCCTTTTCTTCATCACAAAACTTTATGGCATAAATAGTGCTCCGCGCTTGGCTACTAAACACACGTCTTCCTACACGCGGCATTGCGACCAGATCGAAACGCTAGGCGTTGGATGTGACGACACTCCAGCAGTGAACACACGCAGCGAGCACGAAGTTTCTCATTCTGCCACGACGGGTCCCGCCTTGGTCGCGTAGTATTCATTCAAACTGAGCCTTTGATATATCTTAAAATCTGATCAAATTAACCCGACTTTTTACTCTATCCTTCTAGATCTACTTGACCCTACTAAGTCCATGGCATCATGGCATGGAATGGGTTATGACTGGAGAGTGGGACAATCCCACACGCCTTTTCACCACTGATATGGGCCCACCTTGTTATTTTAAGTGGACAGGAAATTGCCTACGAATTAATCGAGACAGGGTTATTTCACTTGCTGTAAACATGCGACTCGCGCCTACCAGCTTTACTTCCTTCCCAGAGGAAGCCTTGCTCAGATTTTATCGTCCTTCTAAAAACCACCTTCGTCTGTCAATAGATAGTTACGTTTTTTCCCTAACTATTTATGATTAAGCGATATCCTAAAAACATACATTAGAAAGTCTGTAACCAATTATTTTCACTTTAGAATTTAAGAGCTTTTCTAGCAACGTCTAGCTTTTCTAATTCTGATGTTATAATAACAGAGGGATCTCATTTTGAGAACATGGGCACTGAAAAAGATTAATGTGGACCTGCCGGAAATAAATACAATGAGTTTATTAATAAGATGGTGAAATACATACCGTACGTCACTCGAAAATTAGTGGCAACATTGTCAGAGCTCTGCATATATACACTGCTCTGAACATTGCTAGTATTCAGCTCCCCTAGCGGTGTATGCTGGTAGTATTAGACAGAGTGTTACCTGATATGTGTTATCTGTAAGTATAATCTATATGCAGTGATTGTGATAATAAACTGTTATCTTTAACTTTCTAATGCAAAAAAATACAGACGAGAACAGAAGCCACTCAAAATTACGTTTATTTTTGTTCATGATTATGATGGTGCATTATCACTCATTCGGTTCCAATTGAAAAGTGCGTGGATGCGTATATTGTCACTTTTTCGAACACCATTTACGATCAGTAATGGCTTCGAAAAGCCGAAATTTCTTGACTACCCATCCCACTATAATTATTTGACGATGTTGATGGTTGTCACGTGGTTGCTCAAATGGTTACTTTACTTAACAGGTGGAACTGGGAAATTCTAGAGCAGCCTCAGTATTCTCCGGATATGAGTTACTGCGATTACGACTTTCTCCCTAAGATAAGAGCACATCTTCATTGTATAGAGCACATCTAGGTCAGAAAGCATGGGTAGACATAACGGCTCGGTTAGAAAAGCCAACGTACTATGATAGGAACGATCATGATTTTAAAATCAAATGTAGAAAACAGAAAATGGATGTAGGTAAATTCTCATTTTTAAATAGAACTATAAATGATTGGAATGACCTACCTGCAGCGGTGTTTGAGGGCTGTCCTTCCTTAAGGAGATTAAAAAATAATTTAAAAAGTTGTGTGTAAGTGCAAATTAAAATTAAGGCGACATTTAACATTTAATTTTTTTTAAGGTGACATGTATTTATTTAGCCTGACGAGTTACTTCCTTGGTTTGAATTGTAAATTATTTAAAAATTGCGTGTAAGAGGGTCTTAGACTAGAAATGTTTAGTTTAAATGTAGTTCTGTTTATAAGTACAGTATGCATAAAGGTGTAATTATTTGACTTATTTGAACTGTTGTATCAGTGAAGCGAGGTGAGTCAGTGAAGTTATGGTTTTACAGTGCAGTGAATAGTTCCGATCAGTGATAATTTATAGCGTCAATGTAATGTGTTCTATAGTGTCAGTGAAATGTGTGCTAAAGTGTCAGTGAAATGCGTCATAGTGCCACTACAGTGAGTGAGATGGGAGTAAAGTGAAAGACTATTGAAACTTATGTAGGGCCTATACATAATGATGTAGGTTGTAATGTTTTTATTATTACTGTGTTAAATTATATTGTGTATTCTTATTGTATTGTGTATAAAATTGTAGGCCTATTGTGTATTGTATAATTGTATTGTGTATTGTAAATTTATTGTGTATTGCTTACCATTTCTTTATTGTGTATTGTTTATATTGTGTATACCACTGCCACCGGGTGCATGCCCACTTGCAGTGTAAATAAATACATACATAAAAGAACCACAGAGAAGGATACGTGTGGCCCGGGTTCGAATCCCGGTCGGGGCAAATTACCTGGTTGAGGTTTTTTTTCCGGGGTTTTCCCTCAACCCAATATGAGCAAATGCTGGGTAACTTTCGGTGGTGGACCCCGGACTCATTTCACCGGCATTATCACCTTCATTTCATTCAGACGCTAAATAACCTAGATGTTGATACACCGTCGTAAAATAACCCAATAAAAAAAAGGAGGATGCGTACATACATATACAGGGTGGAAGTGAAATAACTCTGCAGATTCAAAGGGACGATAGGGTACACTTAAATTAATAGAAAATCTATATTACGTTTTGTAATTCAATGCACGGTTAATTAGAAAATTAAGTTTGAAGTTTCAACAGTCCGGCAACATCGACGCTAACACACCCTTCTCGTGATACAGATGCACGAGGTCAACGAACTCGGTGTGTCTCGTTACATGAGCTGTTCTCTAGCGCTGTGTTGCAACCAACTCGCATCGTACAGTGGCTTGAAAGTAGAGGTTTTTAAAATTAAATTTACACGAAAACCGTCCACACTGTTGAAATACGCCAGAGAGATAAATTATTCTTTATCAGATTCCCTATCGATATGAACAAAAATCACGATCCTATTCGCAATAGTTACCGAAAAAGAAAAACTATTAATTTTCAATTTTTGTTACATATAACGTGAGCTATTCACTCTGAAATTCTGCAAGGCTATTTTACGCCCACTCTGTACATACTGCATACTTATTAGTAACTTTTCGAACATTACAGGGGTATTATAACTGGTCGAGCACTTTATATGAAAATAAATAGCAAGCCGATAAAAGTAGGCTTATAATCTACTGACGAACAATATTCACATTCAGATGTTTAAAAAATCAGTCTCAGCGTCAACATAGCACTGTTTTGGCCTATACAGAGTGTCCCAAATTGATGTATACACATTTTCAAACATTATTTCTCAGTAACGAGATGAGACAGAAGTACGATTTTGTATTCCTTAATCCCGTACATGTTCAAAATGGCCCCCTTCCACCACAGTACACTCCGAACAACGATGTACAACAGAGCGACATACCAACTGGATTGCTACTAATGGAATATCGTTACAAACATGTTCAATCTGAACTCTCCAGTGTTTCTGGTTTTGTGGCGTACACTGTGTTCTTTAGAGCTCCCCATAGGTAGAAGTCTGAAGGTGTTAAATCCGGAGATCGAGGCGAGAACTCCGCAGCACTTCCTCTTCGTCCTATCCATCTCTGGATCGTCCTCATTTAGTGCGAGGACATGTCTCGGAATGTAAGGCTGCCATTTTTGAGCTCGCAAAATTCGATGAACACTGGATTTACTGATAACAATCTCACGAGAACATTGCCTCATTGACTTCTTTGGGGATTGTGCAAAAGCCTGCATGGCTGCATCAATACTCTCGTTATCGGTGGAACTTCTCTTTCTTCCGCACCGCCCTTTCAACACATCTTGCACCGTTCCGTCGACTTCAAACTTGTCTCGGATTCTTGTGATAGTTAACCTTGTTGGTAGTTGTGTTCCAAATTCAACCCTCCAACGTCGCTGAACTTCAACAACATTCTCTGCTTATCCACTTACGTTCATCGAACAATAATTGCACAGCCATGTTTGTTTATAAACACGTGAACATGTTTCCATGCTTTCCACTGTCTTCTGAGACATAAACTGCAAAAATCGTACTTCTAGCTCATTTCTTTGCTGTGAAATAGTATTTCAAAGAGTGTATACATCAATTTGGGACACTCTGTGTATTGACAAACTACCCTATAGTCAATTATCGAAGTTGTTGTATATGAATGAAAGCGTCCGAAAAGTAACTCGAAGTTACTGGATTCATATTTTGTTTGGAAGTAGAGAACTTTCTTAAGTGTAGAAAATGGAGAAAATAATGAGCAATTAAAGTTAACTCTTTTTACTTTTAAAAGCCCTATGTTTTCTCTTTTTCCTTTTAAAAATATAGCAGATCATATCAGTAATGGAACGCAAACAAAATTGTTATTTTTTTATTTGTAGTGAGTTTCACGGAAAAGCTCTGTTTTCAGTTCTTTTCGACCTACATTAGAAAGACCTAATGACATGGATCAACACGACGTGCTCTTACTACATAATACAGTAGGCCTACATAAAGTATTAGCAAACAAACATGCATCTCGAACTCACGTTCGTAGTCCACAGCGTGGACTAGTGTCCTTCATGTCGGACTGTGAAACTGCGGAACCGGGTTCAAATCCTGGTTGGGAGAAGTTTATCTAGTTGAGGTTTTTCCGGGGTTTACTCTCAATTCATTAAGAGCAAATGCAACTTTCGGCGCTGGACCTGGACTCATTTCGCTGCCGTTATCACCTTCATTTCGTACAGATGCTGATAACCATCACAGTTGATAAAGTCACGTCCGTGACTTCCAGAAGTTTTTGAAACTGCGCGCGTCTATCGCAGGATGACAGAGGCTACACATCGACACGAATAATTAAGTAACCACAGCGACAGTGTGACGTGGTGCGTGCATAGTCCCTGTCAAGTTTTTGCTTGGTTTAGACATGTGCCAGAGCAAAAGGATACTTATATTTGTGCTCAATCATGCTGTTGACTTTCGGCAAGGTTAATTGTTTAGGTAACTAACAGCCATCGGTATTCCTGAGGCACCCGGTCAAGGCTGGCACGCCCTTGGTCTTCTAGTTGTTGCCATGCTTATCTCTGGATCCGAAATTCGTGGATTCAAACCGTGCGGAAGGCAATAACAGCCCAAATTTCTGCAGGAAGCAAATAAAGCTGAGAGGACTCTGTTTCGGAATAAAGCCACAGATATGGAATAATTAATTTTTAATTGGTTATTTTACGACGCTTTATTAACTGCTATTGTTATCGAGAGTATTTAGTATTTATTTATTTAACCTGGTAGAGATAAGGCCATCAGGCCTTCTCTGCCCCTCTACCAGGGGATTACAACTATAATATGAAGAATAAAATTACAATTAATATTAAATTTACAATTACAATTACAATAAAAATTAAAGTACGACAAGATTACCTGATTAGTACTTTCTTCCCGATAAATTAAAATGAATCCTTGTACAAACACTCGTGATGCCATACTTTGACTACTGCGATATTATATTAAGTAACCTAAATGCAAATTTGAGCAGCAGGCTACAACGTGTGCATAATGCGTGCGTCCGTTATATTTGTAATATTCGTAAGTATGATCATGTTTTCCCGTCTTTCCAAACTCTGTCTTGGCTAAGGCTAAGCGATCGACGAACCCTGCATTCTCTTGTTCTCTTATTTCAAATTCTGCGCACCGCTACCCCAATCTATTTGGCTTCTCGTTTTCAAAATTTATCCGCATATCATCAGCTAAGTACAAGATCTCATCATAACAATTTATTCATTATGCCTACCACAAGACATCTTTATATTCTTCACCTTATACAGTTTCAGTTGCTAGAAATTGGAACTCGCTTCCGAGTGATGTAAGGAGTTGTCGGACAATAACTTCATTTAGGTCAAAATTACATAAATTCTTACTTAACAGATTAATTGCTGATTAATAGACTATTTGTTACTTATAATGAAACTAACATCCGTCCATTCTGGTCCACACCTGTGGAGTAACGGTCTGGTAGCGAAACCAGGTGGCCCGGGTTCGATTCCCGGTCGGGGCAAGTTACCTGGTTGAGGTTTTTTCCAGGGTTTTCCCTCAACCCAAGATGAGCAAAAGCTGGGTAACTTTCTGTGCTGGACCCGGACTCATTTCACCGGCATTATCACCTTCATCTCATTCAGACGCTAAATAACCTAAGCTGTTGATAAAGCGTCGTAAAATAACCTACTAAAATAAAATAAATCCGTCCATTCTTATTATTATCATTAATTTCTCTAAATAGTTTTACAAAACCTCTAATGGCAATTACATTAATATTCTCATTATAGAAATATATTTTAGATTTATATATATATATATTTTTTTTTCTCCCTGTAACATAGTCCTAGTAAGCTTATATTAAATTAATTTTCATCATTTTACTAGCTATCTCAAATCTTAAATTAATTATAATTGATTGAATTAAATTAGCTCATAAATTAAGTTACTACTTTACCTTATAGGTTTACCTAAATTTAAAATATGTAGTCTACTAGTCTTTAAAACTTAACTGAAGAATATAGCTGGGGTGTAGTGTAGTGTAAATATTTGTAATTTAAATACTGTATGTATTGTATTGATTAAGGCTGGTTGAGTGGAAGAGAAGGCCTTATGGCATTAACTCTGCCAGCGAAAATAAAAAAAAATATTATTATTATTATTATTATTATTATTATTATTATTATTATTATTATTAATGAAAGTTAGACAATTTATCATAGAAGTTAAGAACAAAGAATATTTTTGTATTTATTGAATTACGAATTAAACCTAGAATTACAAAATTCTATAGTGATGAAATTACCATATATTTAGATATTTTGTGATAGATTAAGAGAACTATTTACAAGAAACCATGTCTGAACGAGTCTCAATTACTGACCAAGAGCCAAGTAAGTTTGCGTTTGAATTCAATTTTATTTCGACAGTCCCTGATGCTAGCAGGTAACAAATTCCAGAGTCTTGGCAGGGCTATTGTGAAAGAGTATGAGTATGAGGAAGTGCAATGGGATGGTATTGTTAGTATTGTTTCATGGCGAGAGCGTGTGTTCAGATTGTGGTGGGAAGAAAGGTAAGTGAAGCGAGACGACAGGTACGAAGTAATAGAAGAGTTCGAGATTTCGAAGAGAAGGAGAAGTGAATGTAAATTTCTTTTCTTATCTAGTTTAAGCCAACCTATTGTTTCCAGGGATGGAGTAATATGATCATATTTACGAACATTGCTTACAAGACGTACAAAGCGCCTGACTTGTGATGATAATGCCAGCGAAATAAGTTCAGGGTCCAGCGTCGAAAGTTACCCAGCATTTGCTCTTAATAGTTGAGAGAAAACCCTGGAAAAGACCTCAACCAGGTACCTTGTCCCAAACAGGATTTGAACCCGGGCCCGCTCTTTTCACAGCCAGGCATGCTAACCGTTACTCCACAGCGATTGACTATGGAATAGTCTAATAGCTCTGATCACACACATATCAGATTGGCCATTTCCATGTTATAAAAATGACAACATATAAAAGAAAACAACCACTAGGATCTCCACTGTCGAAAATTAATTTTTTGGTAACGGCCGCTAGATGGAAGTACTACTGCAAGCTATTACTCCATGCAATTTCATGAGGGTTATAAGTTATAACTGACTTTTTTGCAGTAGTCGCTAGATGGCAGCATAGTGAAATTGATAAAAGTTGTCTTGAATGTGCATTAGGCTGATCAATCTGTTATTATGTGATCAAGGGTAATAGCACAGTCCAGTATATACAGTCACGAAGCTCAATACGTAGTAAATATGCATCCATACATAGTTGCCAACCACTAGGATCGCTAATATCGCCTCATTACAGACAATGCGAAATAGTACCGGCACAGTCTATTGTTCCTAGCACCCTCACAACTCAAGCTTCGTGACTATATATACTAGACTGTGGTAATAGTCAGCGAGTCTCATTTCAAAACTAGTGGGTCCGGCTTAAAATTCCGATTAGGACAAGTTGCCTGATTGACATTATTTTCGGAATTTTTTTTCATTCAATTGTTGTTTTAAGAAATTTTTTTCTTTACTGGTTTAAATTTTTTATTTTGTAATTAATTTTTTGCTTACTTGTTGGTAATTTGATTTTTAGTATTGTTTTCTATTACATATACAAATTTTATTAATCTTTTAACGACAAAATAAATTATTACGAGAATTGGAATGTAAATAGAACACTGTCGAAACAAACGCTTATTTTTTATCTGAGGAAAATGGAAAAGAAACAAAACTCAACGAAGACATAAGTATTTTGAACAGACCTCATTCTAAACTTAATACAAAAACGACGGGGACGACGATGACGATGATGATGATGATAATGATAATGATGATGATGTGATGAAAATGGTGGTGTTGGAGATACAAATGTATTGTCATGACTCATGGCAATTGCTTGAATCATTTAATTCACATCAATCTTTGTCTCTCGTACTTACATTTAAATTTAATGTCAATAAACAGATGTGAATGTAATAAAAACATAATTACTGCGTCAGAAAGATAAGATAAAAATATCAGTCATATTTTCGAATTTGATAGGTATATGTTTTTAAGATTTAATGTGATAGGTTATTTTGTAGAGAAGAATTCAACGTATGGAAAACAATGACTGTTGCATCTGTTTATCTATTTGAAGGTCTTCATCGAGATCGAAGTGATAAGTAAATACAGCCTTGGGAAGAGAAAGTGAAGTGAAGCATAGCTAAAAATTAATATTGACCTATTTGGACATTACGAGACAAAGTTAATTCATTGCTATTCGTATAATATTTAACTGCAATAAACTACAATTAATTATTCCTTACTGTTCTTTTCGTGTTAGAATAAAGGCTGGTTCACAATAAACTGGGAACGGAACGACAACGAGAACGGAAATAATGTTAAAATAAATGTATTTAAATATGAACATTCACAATAGTTAATTGTGAATGCTCACATTTAAATACATTTACTTTAACAATATTTCCGTTCTCGTTCTCATTCTCCTCGTTCCGTTTCCGGTTTATTGTGAACCAGCCTTTAGTCTCTGCTATCTTTCTTCATAACTTCAGTCGTTATATAGCCTATTATCTTCTCAAGTAAAATAATTTTTACACACTAGATAATTTGTGTTAAAAGATGTAACATGTACTTGTAATATAAAATACATAGATGTTGTGTTATTTAGAATGTTAAAAATTCGATCGAAAAACTTCTGGAGTTTGTTTCACTGAAAAACTGAGTCCAAAATGTATACGAAAGCAGTGTCTGACCTAATCGTTTTCGAGATACCAAACACAAAAATGCACTAAGTTTTAATATTAT
Source organism: Periplaneta americana (assembly GCF_040183065.1). NCBI lineage: Eukaryota > Metazoa > Arthropoda > Insecta > Blattodea > Blattidae > Periplaneta > Periplaneta americana. The sequence goes on from NC_091128.1 coordinate 135,657,346, forward strand.
CTTCCGCCATCTAGCACGAGATTATGAATTATATTTCTATACATTTTTTGGCTGTAATATACTGGATGAACCGTAAGTAATGTCATTACTTTCAGAGGCTTACTTCAAACAAAAAAGTTGAATACAATTTTGCTCGTTTTTTGCTTCCTTTTCCAGATAAATATGGTTTTATATGAAACATTCCATAGCGTGTTTTGAGAAAGTCATTGATTAAATTATTTCCAATATGCTCAGTCAATTTAAGAGGGCAGTGTATTATGATAATAAATGATTGACAGAAATTTAGTTTTGTTCTTTACATATGCAGAAATTTGTTCCGAACAAATGTAACATTGAAAAATTCCTTTACTGGACGTAAAGTTACATTTGTTCGGCTCAAATTTCTGCACATTTAAAGAACAAAACTAAAATTCTTTCAATAATTTCGTCGGTTTACAAGCAAAACACATTAAGTAAAAAATATTACTTCTGGGAAAAATGCGTATAAAGGTTCTTAAGAAATCTTACTCCTCAAAATAATATTTTTAATAAGGTGTTTCTGTTTATGTGTATTTAATTTTCCAATTCTAAGTTTATACACATATACTATGTACATTATATAATACGCCTTTTTCTCAGAAGTAATATTGTTGACTTAATGTATTTTGCTTGTAAACCGAGATTTATTATCATAATACACTGCTCTCTTAAATAGATTGAGAATTTTGGGAATTCGGTCAATGACTTTCCCAAAATATACTATGGAATGTTTAATATAAAACAATAATACGATGTAAGAGTAATGGAACAGAGAAAAATTCTCTCCGGCGCCGGGATTTGAACCCGGGTTTTCAGCTCTACGTGCTGATGCTTTATCCACTAAGCCACACCGGATACCACCCCGGCGTCGGACAGAATCGTCTCAGATTAAGCTCCAACTCTTGGGTTCCCTCTAGTGGCCGCCCTCTGCACTACGTCATAGAAGTCTATGAACGTAGGACCGAAGTCCACACATGTGCTGAGGTGCACTCGTTATGAGTGACTAGTTGGCCGGGATCCGACGGAATAAGCGCCGTCTTAAATCACGAAGTGATTTACGCATATCATATATATTATTTTAATGTACAGAAGTACATATGATATTTCCATGCAGATATTCTGCGTCATCATACGATGTAAGAGTAATGGAACGGAGAAAAATTCTCTCCGGCGCCGGGATTTGAACCCGGGTTTTCAGCTCTACGTGCTGATGCTTTATCCACTAAGCCACATCGGATACCACCCCGGCGTCGGACAGAATCGTCTCAGCATCAGCACGTAGAGCTGAAAACCCGGGTTCAAATCCCGGCGCCGGAGAGAATTTTTCTCCGTTCCATTACTCTTACATCGTATGATGACGCAGAATATCTGCATGGAAATATCATATGTACTTCGGTACATTAAAATAATATATAAAACAATAATGTTTATCTGCAGAAGGAAACAAAAACGAGCAACACTGTGTTACAATTTTGTGTTTGAGATATCTCAAAGAATAACTCCCTGGAATTGATGACATTACTTACGGTTCATTGTATAGGAACCAAAGTTTTAGATTGATGATGATTGTTGATGGATTGTTGATGAGTATGTGGATGAAGTTATCAGGTAAAATTGTTCAGTATTACAAATTTCATTTCACATTATTACGCATGAATCAATATGAAGACGCAGGATTACTTTACCACCATTATTATTATTATTATTATTATTATTATTATTATTATTATTATTAGTAGTAGTAGTAGTAGTAGTAATAGCAGTAGTAGATATATCATAATCTTATTGCGAAGAATTGTAATTATGTGATGTAAACAAACGACAAATATGGTAAATTCTTTTAATTTACAGATCTTCATCTTTGGGAGTCTTATTTTAAACATGCGTAGTCTAATTTCTAACGACGGAGAAGACAATAGTAACAATGGTATGTACCACTCATTCTTCTTAAATTCTTGCGCCATCATCCATTCCGTCCGCGTGCGCCGTAATGTCTGTATTTAATAGATAATCTAATAGATAATCAGTTATCAGGGCTCCAACTTGTGCAATCAGTATGGTAAAAAGCAGTATTACAAATTTCATCTCACATTATTATGCATGAATCAATATGAAGACGCAGGATTACTTTACCACCATTATTATTATTGTTATTATTAGTATTAGTAGTAGTAGTAGTAGTAGTAGTAGTAGTAGTAGTAGTACTAGCGGTAATAGTAGTAGTAGTAACAGTAGCAGTGGGCAGTAGTAATAACAGTACTAGCATTAGTAGTAGTAGTAGTATTAGTAGTAGCAACATTAGCAGTAGCAGCAGCTATGGTAGCAGCAGTAGTAGTAGCAGTAGCAGTAATAGCAGTAGTAATGTGCAACAGTAGTAGCACCAGTAGGAATAGCTGTAGATGTAGCAGTAATAGCAGTAGTGTTCAGTAATAGTAACAATAGTAGTAGTAACAGCAGTAGTAGTAGTAGTAGTAGTAGTAGTATCAGTGCCAATAGTTCTTGCGTCAGAAGGAAAAAGGAAGTAAGAGCCGAAACATGGATTTTTAGGTTATGATTGATTCTTATATGGAATGTTATGCTTATTCTGATGTTGGTGCTGCCGAATTGCAGGGATGGACAGTTTCGTATATTTTTCGATAATCAAAGAAAGTAAGTCATAAAGGTGTGTGTAAAGTGAAGCATTCATCTCATACCTTAAAATGGAGTTTTTTGAACTTACTTCTTTCTGGCTTTTGAAGTAAGCGTTGTAGCACATAATAGCAGCAGCAGCAGCAGCAGCAGCAGCAGCAGCAGTAGTAGTAGTAGTAGTAGTAGTAGTAGTAGTAGTAGTAGTAGTAGTATCAGTGGCAATAGTTCTTGCGTCAGAAGGAAAAAGGAAGTAAGAGCCAAAACATGGATTTTTAGGTTATGATTGATTCTTATATAGAATGTTATGCTTATTCTGATGTTGGTACTGCCGAATTGCAGGGATGAACAGTTTCGTATATTTTTCGATAATCAAAGAAAGTAAGTCATAAAGCTGTGTGCAAAGTGAAGCATTCATCTCATACCTTAAAATGAAGTTTTTTGAACTTCTTTCTGGCTTTTGAGGTAAGCGTTGTAGCACAATAGTAATAGCAGCAGCAGCAGCAGCAGTAGTAGTAGTAGTAGTAGTAGTAGTAGTAGCAGTAGTAGTAGTAGTAGTAGTAGTAGTAGATATATCATAATCTTATTGCGAAGAATTGTAACTCTGTGATGTAAATAAACGACAAATATGGTAAATTCTTTTAATTTACAGATCTTCTACTTTGGGGTCTTATTTTAAACAAGCGTAGTCTAATTTATAACGACGGAGAAGACAATAGTAATAATAATCACAATAACAATGGTATGTACTACTGATTCTTCTTAAATTCTTGCGCCATCATCCATTCCGTCCTCATGCGCCGTAATGTCTGTATTTAATAGATAATCTAATAGATAATCAGTTATCAGGGCTCCAACTTGTGCAATCAGTATGGTAAAAAGCAATGGCATTAGAAAACAAAGACGTACAAAAATAGAAGACAACAATAAGTTCCGAAAATACGATAAACTGTCACGTTATTTTGGCGGACTTATATTGGAGTCCCGTGGAAAGAAACATTCTTAGGAATTTTGTTTATATTAAGCATTTAGGGAATTCTAATTGAGATTATGGCTGATATGTAGACCTACCTCTATTATCAGGCAGTACATTTCACTTGACGACATGTGTTAGCAGAAGAACAATTATTGTTTGTATACATCTAAAATCTGATTAGTGTAAAATGTTACTAGTCAGCAATGTATGTAATGGATCGGGAAAGGAACTGGCCACCCTATCCCATTATGTTCTGGCTTAGTTGTCTCATTGCCTTATTGGTGCCACTTATGAGGTTCAAACATGTCTTCGGACAGTTGACTATACAACTATGGGGACTAAGTTATCTCTCTTGTATTATGTTTAGAGGTGGCAGTCTACTAGCCCTCTGCATTCTCTTGTAAACGGCAGACGATCAGTTCTCGGTTGTGAAGAAGGCAGCCGGGAAATGATACGCTCGACCGCATGCATCGAGAATTTATAACCGGTCGGTTGAAACGTTTACTCCGTCGGTCTTTAGCACTCGAGGTTCTTTGCACTACAATTACATCACCTTTTAATGCCTGATACCCAAAACAGCCTACCTAAGAAGGTTACCATTTTGTTTTTATTTCAGATAGCACGAAAATTAGGAAATATTTGAATATTTAGGCAAGGAAACATGATTTTTAAATAATATAGGCCTAATTCTTTAAGGGGTTAGGTACAGCTTACAGCAGTAAAATTTTGGAAATATTCAAATTTGTGTCCTCCATTACTGTATCTTGTACAATAATGAAAATTAGTATGTGTAAAACACTGTCCTGCTATATGAAAAAAAATATATATATATATTTTTACGATTAAAAAAAAATATTTACTTTTTTTTTTTTTCAAAATTCAGTTCACTGTGCAGTGATGAAGCATTTCCCACACAACTAAAAAACTACCCAACATTCTATGATGACATTTTTTGTGTGTATTTATGCATGTCACATTTACAATCTGATGCAAAATCACTTCTCTACCTTTGATATATTGTCTGTTAAAAAACATATTCATTAACAAAAATTGTCAAATATTAGTATTTTCTTCTAACACAAAATAAAAAAAAAATTATTAAGGAATGTAGTTGAAAGAGCATGATATTCTAAATATGAGTTTCAGCAATAAAATAAAAGAGAGAGAACATGAAGAAGTTAACAAATTTGTGAGTTATGAGGGAAACGCTTCATTACTGCACAGTGAACTGTCACCATTATGAATTTTGAAAAAAAAAAATATATATATTTTTTTTTAAATCGTAAAAATATTTTTTTTCATATAGCAGGAGGACAGTGTTTTATACATACTAATTTTCATTATTGTACAAGATACAGTAATGGAGGAAAAAAAAATGTTGAATATTTCCAAAACTTTTACTGCTGTAAGCTGTACCTAACCCCTTAAATGAAATAATGTTTTGTAATATCAATGATGTTATTCACCATCCATTTTGTCGAACTCATTATATCAGTAACGAAAATGTTTAATGTAGTTTAGTAAATACGTGATTGCATAAAAAGAACAGAGATTTTGTGATGCGTGTCAAATTTCTTTGAAAACAAACATAGTCTATTTCAGTCACAGTATTTAATAAAAATAAACCAAATCTACATATTCATTTTCCTTAACATTTTTGTAATAGTGTAGAGTATATTAAGAGATACATAATTGCAGACAATGATTGCCGTTGTAGTTACTTATGGTAAAGTGGATGCAAATTCTATTTTTCCACATTCAACAACCATATCACGAAATATCAAGGATGGAGCAAACAAAATTCGTGCTGAAGTTATTCCGAAATTAAAAGACTCAATTGAATAATCTCCATTTTGTTTTAAAATTAATAATTCTCGTTCAATCTTGCCTACAATTTCCTCCTTGATTTCTTTAATGTATTTACTTTTGTTCTGTGCCATTATGAATATAACACTGTCACAAAATATTATAAGTTAACCGTTCCATTTAACTAGAGGGTAAAGACTATCATTTTTATCCTTTTTTTTAGTGCTGCTATACTTTATTCAGGGACAACATTTTTATTGTACCCGAGTTTTTTAATGCACTTCACTCCCACCCCTTCTACTAGTGAACTTCCACCCGTCTTCCGCACAGAACCAAGGCCGCATATGCAAAATCGTCTTACGGTCACAGTAAACAGTACTGAGTGACTGAGTATAATACGTTCCAGAAATATGGTCGCGTTTTCCAGTGAAAAAAAGAGAATAAATCATTTAACCATATTTTCGTACAGGTACTTGCGTCCTTTTGGTTACGTCGCATCCCGATTTTCCTCACCCGCTTTTGCTAGGCTGTCCTAGCCCTATTTTGAAAATATTTTCTGTTAAGAATTGGACGTCTACGTAATATTATACAACTGTTTAAAAATAACTTAAATAAAAGAGTCTCGTTAAGTAATTAACTGTCACGTCATTTCCCCCTTTCTACGACCCTGCGACTTTACCACTTGGACGGACAGTAGATAGCATGTCTGAGTAATTTTATCTGTCCGGATCGGGCAGAAGTGAAGACTGAATTTATACAGGGACATAATTTTATTTTTACTAACATTTTTAATATTAACCTGGCTATACCTTTAGAGAACCGGAAATACAGCTTGCTACCCCCTTCCATAACTGTAGTTCGATGATACTGGCGTAAAACACAAACAAATCACTCTGCTAGGTATAGGAGGAAAGAAGAGTAGTTCATCCATTTACGTAAACTAGGAAATATCGCGATTTTGAGTTCGATAATTTTCATTACGTTTTTGTTTAATCAAAATATAGTACAGTATTAACAATAAGTGTTTTTACTACGAACTGAGCTATCCATTCGGACATATTCATTATGCAGTGTATATTATACTGTCTACAGCACATTAGCGTACAATATAGAGAATGAAGTTAAATTGAAAAATACTCTTAATATGAATATTTAAACACATTTTTGAAAATGGTGGCCGTTCATTTCGATACAGGCTTCAGTTCTTTTGTGCATATTATTGCACTATAGATTAGTGCATCTAATTCCAATTGTCAGTTTCGTCCTTCGTACTAGTAACTCATGTTGAAATAATTCTGTACCTACTCTATGAAAGAGTACCTTACGTACTGTAAAGTCAATCTTCACTTCTGCCCGACCCGCACAGATAAAATTACTCAGACATGCTATCTACTGTCCGTCCAAGTGGTTATGCCGCAAGGTCGTAGAAAGGGAGGAAATCACGTGACAGTTAATTACTTAATGAGGCCCTTTTATTTAAGTTATTTTAAACAGTTGTATAATATTACGTAAACGTCCAATTCCTAACAGAAATTAATGTTTTCAGAAAAGAGCTAAGACAGCCCAGCTTTTACAGAGGGGCCAACAGAAGCAGGTGGGGGAAATCTGGATGCGACGTACGCAAACGGATAGTACCTGTGCGAAAATATGATTCAATATTGAAAGCTCTTTCGTCACTGGAAAACACGAACATATTTCTGGAACGTACTATACTCGCTAACTCAGTGCTGTTTACGCTATGGGTCTTCAATCTGTGTGGAGGAACTTCATTATTAGAAGGGGTGGGAGTGAAGTACATTCAAAAACTCAGGTACAATAAAAATTGAAGTAAAAATAAAATGATGTCCCTGTATTACGTAAGATACTCTGTTATAGAGTACGTACGGAATTATTATAACATGGGTTACTGGTACGAAGGACGAAACCGGAAATTTGAATTAGGAACAATAGGTTATAGTGCGATAATATGCACAAAAGAGCTGAAGCCTCTATAGAAATGAGCAGCCATCATTTTCAACAATTTGTTTAAATATCCAGATTTTGATTATTTTTAAATTTTAATGCACTCTCTGCTAATGTGCTGTAGACAGTATAATATACACTGCATAATGAATACGTCCGCATGGATAGCTCAGGTCGTGAGTAAAAACACGTATTGTTAATACTGTATTGTATTTTTATTAGATAAAAACCTAACGAAAATTATCAAACTAAAAAACGTAATAGTTCCAAGTTTAGTGGATGCACTAATTTTCTTCCCTCCTATACCTAGTAAAGTGATTTGTTTGTGTTTTACACCAGTATCATCAAACTCCGGTCGTGGAAGGGGGTAATAAACAGTGTTTCCGGTTCTCAGCCGTCAATCCAAAGGTACAGTCAGATTAATATTAGAAATGTTAGTAAAAACAAAATGATGTCCCTGTATTTATATTCTTATAGACAACATAGTTTGTGATAACTTTATTTTAAGTAATTGATTAACTAGCGGACTTACTCGTGTTAATTATGTAAGTTTGTGCGGCTTACAGCTGTTTCGGTGCTTCATCACACCATCCTCAGAGCCTACTAGATCTCGGCGTCATCTGGAACTTCTCTGCCTGTTATGTGGGTGCGTTTGATTGTTGAAAGGTGTTGAAAAGTGGAGTCAAATAGTGTGTGTGTACTGAAATCGATCTGTGTGTTGAGAATTTGATCGGGGTGTGTTTTAGTGTGTTTGTATATTTCGTATTGTTCTAGTGTGTTGAGTTTTTGGTTCTTGGGTTGTATGTGTAGTATTTCCATGTCCGTATTTATGTTATTGTATGTATGGTTAGCATTGGTTATGTGATCGGCGTATGTAGATGTATTGTGTAGATGAATTGAACAATACGAAATATACAAACACTAAAACACACCTCGATCAAATTCTCAACACACAGATCGATTTCAGTACACACACACTATTTGACTCCACTTTTCAACACCTTTCAACAATCAAACGCACCCACATAACAGGCAGAGGAGTTCGAGATGACGCCGAGATCTAGTAGGCTCTGAGGATGGTGTGATGAAGCACCGAAACAGCTGTAAGCCGCACAAACTTACATAATTAACACGAGTAAGTCCGCTAGGTAATCAATTACTTATATTCAAGTGTTAAAAGTAGTGTACGCAAGATTCAAAATGGATAACTTTATTTTATTTTATTGACTTATTAATTTATTATTTTATTGTAAATTTTTATTCAATCTGATAGCCTTTATACCTTCTAGGTTCACTAAACAGATTATAGAACATCAGGCAGTTTAACATTTTCATACAGCATACTGTAAACACATCGCTCGAAGACAGTTTTAGTCTATGATGCTCTTTATATGCCCGGGACCCAATCCTTGAAAGAGAAGCCGATTAACTTATTGGTCTAATAAGCATGCACACAAAATGAAATGATTTTTAGTCAGATTATACTCACAAATTATGCATTGTCCACAAAGTAAACGATCATTATTCTTCTTTCTTGATGGTAGTACGTGTGGGTGCGTTTCGATAAATATATCTTACGTTTTGATGCATTTTTTTCAATGATGAGATGAAATTTCACGTCTAGACTCTATCCACACTAATAAACAATGAAGACATTCTTAAGATCTTAGTCAAACCTAATACTGTACAGTGTTACTTTATCCAGTGTTGGACTTTGCACCGAATGAATAATGGTAGAATGATAAATATAACAGAATAATTGTAAAAAAGTCAGGTACAAAGTCCTTCAAGGCAAATAAAACATTTCAACTGTGACTCATGGTAGCATGTCTGGGTGTTCAGCAGAGCAGAAATGGAAAGTAATCTCTTTTATAACATTATCCTTTGGTCTCTCCAGCTAAGCGATGGCCTTGCACAATGTTGCCAAATGGCCAAATACTTTTTTTTTTTGTAATGAGTATATATTTTTTTGGGACGAGACTAGGGGCCGTATTCATAGACATTCTTAGCGCGGGCTTCCGGTGGATGATCAGTGAACTAACGTTTTTCGTATTCATAAACCAGTGTTAGCGATATGATGTGATACGAATTCTGTACAAGTAACCAGTCGATAGCCGGGGCTAGTTTGGCACGCTCGTAGCGCAGGCTAGCGAAATGTAGTATTAGTATTTATTTATTTAACCTGGTAGAGATAAGGCCATCAGGCCTTCTCTGCCCCTCTACCAGGAGATTACAACTATAATATGAAGAATAAAATTACAATTAATATTAAATTTACAATTACAATTACAATAAAAATTAAAGTACGATAAGATTACCTGATTAATGAAAGCTAGACATTTTATCACAGAAGTTAAGAACAAAGAATATTTTTGTATTTACTGATTTACAAATTGAACCTAAAATAACAAAATTCTATAGTGATGAAATTACCGGATATTGAAATATTTTGTGGTAGATTAAGAGAACTATTTACAAGAAACCATGTCTGAACGAGTCTCAATTACTGACCAAGTGCCTAGTAAGTTTGCGTTTGAATTGATTTTATTTCGACAGTCCCTGATGCTAGCAGGTAACGAATTCCAGAGTCTTGGCAGGGCTATTGTGAAAGAGAATGAGTATGAGGAGGTGCGATGGGATGGTATTGTTAGTATTGTTTCATGGCGAGAGCGTGTGTTCAGATTGTGGTGGGAAGAAAGGTAAGTGAAGCGAGACGACAGGTACGAAGGAATAGAAGAGTTCAAGATTTCGAAGAGAGAGAGAAGTGAATGTAAATTTCTTTTCTTATCTAGTTTAAGCCAACCTATTGTTTCCAGGGATGGGGTAATATGATCATATTTACGAAAATTGCTTACAAAACGTACAAAAAAAATTATGAGCACGTTGAAGTTTCGTCTATGAATAGCACCCAAAGAGCCTAGTCCTGTGATTCTGAAACTTATGCGCACTGCGTGTCACCTTTCCATAGATCAGTATTTTAGCGGACTCCTTCAAAGTCGTCAATGGAATGATGGGTAAGTTAGATTTTAGGGCTAATATTCAATGAATGTGAGAAATGATATTTCTGAGTTATATTTTCCAAAACTGGATCATTATTAACTGTAAACAATACGTAAATAATACAATACTGTCCCGAAAAAAGTAAATGACCTTTATTAATATATTCTTTGATATAAACCAGATTAGTGTAAAGCAGCGGTGGCGAAAATGTAATCGTGCGCCGAGCCACTGTGTAACCTGCAACGTGCATAGCAGCTATGCAGGGTGGTGGACACCCGAAGGGGAAGTGAAGCAACTGTCTGGCATTAACGGATTTTCATTTTCCTTACGTCAAGCACTTAAATATAATTTTATACAGTACAAGGCTACAAACTAATGTTTAGTATGTGTAACGAAGAAAGAAATGAACAATAAATGAACAATATCACAACTTAAAATTAACTCTCTTCAGAATGTCTCTGCGACAAAGTTTCAAAATCAGGTATTATGTCACTTACTGCCAGTCGTAGTTGATCACGAAGGTATTTGTCTGTCAGTCGTGATCTAAATTTGGTTTTTACTATTTTAATTGTTGAAAATAATTTTTCACAAACGTAAGTTGTAGCGAACATGGCTTCAACAGAGCAAGTGAAAGAACGAAGCTTCGGATATTTATTTTTTGGCAAAGATTTGAAAGTTCAACATTTGTTAAGTCCTTACATCTAGCTTTCATTTGACATCACATAGTAAATCAGTGAGTTCAAATTGAAGAGCTAACAGCATTATTCGTTATCTGCTGAAAAAGGGTCGACGTACAGAGATGATGATGATGATGATGATGATGATAACAACAACAATAACACTTAACCTTTTAATGTTTCATCAGTAACGTGTAGTATAATGCCGTTTTATGTTATACAACCGCTTTCCTCGTAATACTTGTGAACAAATCATATATTTAATATTCTCATCATATTGACAGCAAAAAAATGCGTCCTCCCAGCCTACTTGGAACTTTCGTACATGGTTTCGAGAGAGACATATGCCACTCGCAGGTCAGAGACAAATACAAATGGAACGGAGTTTGACTCCAGTGAGTGAGAGGGTGAGGGTTGGCGGAGATTAGAAGCAAGCGAAATACACAGCTATCACTGCGAGCTACAATGTCTCGCGAGTCACGTTCTCGCCACGGCTGGTGCAAAGGAACAAGGAAGACAATGTCATAATTTGTAAAGAATTAAAACTATCTCTACAAAAATCTCTTTTAGAGAGTTGTTGAATATATCTTATAGCTTCTTTTTGCTAAATAAATGCTTTCACATCTGAAGGCGAATTCCCTCAAAGTCTAATAATCGTACAATAATTTAAAATTGAGTGGAAAAAGGGATAATATGCAGTTAGTAACATATCATGAGCAAGAGCAGTTCTTAGTTTTGTAGTAAAAAAATACTCTAGATAATAACATGTTTTTCCCACTTCAGTTTAATATCTAACGTTATACCAGTAAAGACTGGCCCACAATAAACCGGGAACGGAAATGACAACGAGAACGAGAACCGAAATAATGTTAAATACATTTATTTTAACATTATTTCGGTTCTCGTTCTCGGTTTATTGTGAACAAACCTTAATTTAACTTGTTCAGATGAATCAGCGTCATTAAAACTAATTACAGAATTTAGAGAGAAAATTATATTTTCAGTTTTACTCATATTTATTGCAAGCCGATTTAACCAAAACCATATTTTGGCAGTTTCAACTGAATTTTCTATTGCATTTTGAATCATTAGTGGGTCTTTGTCAGTGACAAAGAAAGTCGTATCATCAGCATATAAAATCGAAATTAGGGCAGACTCTGTTAATTTCGTGATACTAAGGTTTTAGTGCAAAAAATATGGTTCAAATTTTCAACAAAAATAATAACCGTTTTTAATGTACGTATATTAGTCAGTTTCAGGATGTTACATGTTAGCATTTTTACCTCAAATAATTTTATACAATAATTACAAACAAGCAATACAAATGAACAAAAAAAAATAGCACTCTAGAAGAGCTGGTATAATTTCGTGGCAGTACAAAGGTGAGCATTGATAACGAGAAGCTTACCGGGGCCCGGAAACGGAAACGTGAAGGCTAGCGATCTTTTAACTTAGCAATTCTCGTTTCCGATTATAGCCTACTAGATTCATTTTGTTGCCATTAAAAAGCTATTTGATCTTATATTTTGTAGCAAGGAGGCCGTGACATAATTTCTTCTTCATCCATTGCTTGTAACTAACCCAGAAATTCAATAGAATCACTTTAAATATATGCTACGTGTAGTGACCAGAGTGATGCACGTGAATTGAATTCTTAAACATTCCGTGTCATAGATTTTGAAGTTGGATAACCTGTGTTCATGTTGGCTGGCTTGTATTCAAGAGAGAAACTCATTGGTCAATTACGTACAAATAACATCAGAATGCGTAATATCGACTTTATACATCGTTATTGACATACATATCGATATGAAAGTTAGGGTGATAAAATTCTGGTTAAAAATTTATATTTGGGGACCAGTCGCTTTTACGTTTGATTTGCTACAAAGTTCAACAAAGAGAGGGGTAGGGAAAAGGGTGGGTTTATACACGTTAGAGAGGGCTGCATCATATAGGAATGGGATGGGTGCGGGAAAAAGGAGATAATAACAGAAGGAATGTATGGCGTAAGGTGAAGATGCGTTTAATTGATATCGAGAGGCAAGAGATTGAGCTCCAATGTTCGGAAAAGTCCTCACTACATTTACAATCAGATCTCATGCTTAACTGGGCGAGGTGTGACTACATAAATTCTTGTAACAAAGACAGTAGAGCAGGTTTAGCGTGGCTAAGATTGGGGGCATGGAAGGATAATAAAATTGTCAATGAGGAAGGAGAGCGCCTTTGTTTACTGTGCGGAGAAAAGGACTCCTCGACACATATTTTATTACAGTGTGTCGAATTGGAACATATTCGGAAAAAATATCTACCACCCTCGTTGCTAAGTCAGAATAGAAGTTCGCTTGCATGTCTTGACCTCATGGGGATGCATAAAAAAGACTGGATTGTTCCTCCTGAAGGCGAGACAGATTAGAAGTCAGCTGTTGAAAATTGTGATGCGAACTGACGAAGGGGTACTCAATTATACACTTTTGTGCCTGTTTAGGTTAGGATATATTATATAATGTGTTTTGTTTCTGTCATTTTTATTTTAATCTGTGTGTTCTTTTGGAGAGTGGTTGGATCTAACTATAGGTGAGAGGGGTGAAACCTACAAAGTAGGACTTGTTTTAGGTACAAAGCACGTACGGTCAGAAGACCCGTGCATTGGATTTAAGAGATAATTATGATAATGTAACATATGTATGTATAATATTACTCAATAAATCTGTTCGTCCGTCTGTTCGTCCATCCGTCCGTCCGTCCGTCCATCCATCCATCCATCCATCCATCCATCCATCCATCCACCTACCTACCTACCTACCTACCTACCTACCTACCTACCTACCTACCTACCTACCTACCTACCTACCTACCTACCTACCTACCTACCTACCTACCTACCTACCTACCTACCTACCTACCTACCTACCTACCTACCTACCTACCTACCTACCTACCTACCTACCTATCTATCTATCTATCTATCTATCTATCTATCTATCTATCTATCTATCTATCTATCTATCTATCTATCTATCTATCTATCTATCTATCTATCTATCTATCTTCAAAGCCATTTCCGTTCTCGGTTTATTGTGCATCAAAAACTTCGCGTTCACGTCCTCCGTTTCTCGTTTTCGTTCTGGTTTATTGTGGACCAGCCTTAAGTAAATTATTGACTTCAGTATCTCTGTGAAACAAAAGTAGTGCATCACAGGAATTTATGGCAAACTATTATAATTACTGTGCCTAATTGGTTACAATCATTTGTACTAATTTCATTCTTTTATTTCTTTGTTGCAGATACAGCGGCATTAGTGTAACACGAGTAACAAGTTACCAAAGGATGCACGAGTTGGCATGATGCTTATGTATGGGGCACGAGGTGCTAGCATAGATCAGTTGCACATGAATGTAACTGGCAGAATCCGCATCGACAGATCAATTAGTCAACAGTAGGACTATTAATCAGCCACTTTAAAGAAATAAGAAGTGTTGCTTAATGTTCTCGAACTGGAAGACCGAAAAGCGTAACAGGTCCGAAAATATCTACGACAGTGTTGGTACATCTTGTAAGAAGCTACCCTCAAAAAACAAAGAGGAAGTTAACTCAAAGTCATCGACGTAGCTCAACTGGCTGAGGTGCTTGCCTGCCGATGCAGAGTTGCGCTCGGGTGTGGGTTCGATTCCCGCTTGGGCCAATTACTTGGTTGGATTTTTTCCTAGGTTTTCCCCAACCGCAAGGTGAATGTAGGGTAATGTATGGCGAATCATCGGTCTTATTGCCAAATACCATCTCGATATCAGCTATCACCAATCTCATCGGCTCTAAATAACATAGTACTTGATAAAGCGTCGTTACTTACTTACTTATTGGCTTTTAAGGAACCCGGAGGTTCATTGCCGCCCTCACATAAGCCCGCCATTGATCCCTATCCTGAGCAAGATTAATCCAGTCTCTACCATCATATCCCACCACCCTCAAATCAATTTTAATATTATCTTCCCATCTACGTCTCGGCCTCCCCAAAGGTCTTTTTCCCGCCGGCCTCCCAACTAGCACTCTATATGCATTTCTAGATTCGCCCATACGTGCTACATGCCCTTCCCATCTCAAGCGTCTGGATTTAATGTTCCTAATTATGTCAGGTGAAGAATACAATGCCTGCAGCTCTGCGTTGTGTAAATTTCTCCATTGACCTGTAACTTCATCCCTCTTAGCCCCAAATATTTTTCTAAGCACCTTATTCTCAAACACCCTTAACCTATGTTCCTCTGTCAAAGTGAGAGTTCAAGTTTCACAATCATAAAGAACAACCGGTAATATAACTGTTTTATAAATTCTAACGTTCAGATTTTTTGACAGCAGACTGGATGATAAAAGCTTCTCAACCGAATAATAACAGGCATTTCCCATATTTATTCTGCGTTTAATTTCCTCCTGAGTGTCATTTATATTTGTTACTGTTGCTCAAAGATATTTGAATTTTTCCACCTCTTCGAAGGATAAACCTCCAATTTTTATATTTCCATTTCGTACAATATTCTGGTCACGAGACATAATCATATACTTAGTCCTTTCGAGATTTACTTCCAACCCTATCGCTTTACTTGCTTCAAGTAGAATTTCCGTGTTTTCCCTAATCGTTTGTGGATTTTCTCCTAACATATTCACGTCATCCGCATAGACAAGAAGCTGATGTAACGCGTACAATTTTCTTTACGACGTCAACAAAAGTGATATTCCTCGAAAGTTACTACAGTTAGTCTTGTCCCCCTTCTTAAAAATAGGTACGATTATGGACTCCTTCCATTGTTCTGGTACAATTTCCTTTTCCCAAATTGCAAGTACAAGTTTATAAATTTCGCTAGATAATGCGCTTCCACCCTCTTGTATTAATTCTGCTGGAATTTTATCAATACCTGCAGACTTGTACTTTTTCAGATTTTCTATTGCAATTTCGACTTCAGAAAGTGTGGGTTCTGGTATAAATGGCTCAGCAGTTTGTATTTCAATTTCGTCCCGATCATTTCTATTTGGCCTATGTATATTTAGTAGTTGCCCAAAATAGTTTTTCTATCTGTTCAAGATTGAATGAGAGTCTGCAAGCAGGTCACCATTCTCATCCTTAATCACGTTTACCCTTGCCTGATATCCGTTTTAAATTCCTTTATACCCTTATATAAATCTCGAATGTTTTTATTCTTACTATTTGTTTCTACCTCATTCAGTTTTTCCTTCAAGTAATCTCTCTTTTTATTCCTAAGTGTACGACTTGCTTCCCGTCTTTCATTGAAATAATTATCTCTGTTCTCCTCAACTGGATCCTGTAAGAATTTCAATTTTGCCTGTTTCCTTCTTTCTACTACCATGCTACAATCTTCATCAAACCACGGTTTCTTTTTCTTAGTTTCATAATAACCTATGCTCTGCTCAGCTGCAATTTTGATACTATCTCTGATATTTTCCCACACGCTGTTAACATCTAATTCTTTCTCAACTTCGTCGGAATTTTCTAAAGTGGCAAACCTATTCGAAATTTCGACCTGATAATTTTGCTTAGTTTCCTCGTCCTTTAATTTCAAAATATTGAATTTAGTAATATTAACTTGTTGCTCTACTCGCTTGGCTACTGATAGTCTTTCTCTTAATTCTCCAATTACCAAATAATGGTCAGAATTACAGTCTGCACCCCTGAAAGTTCGAATGTCTACTATACTAGTGCGTCTCCGTTTATCTATCAAGATGTGATCTATTTGGTTGTGTGTCATTCCATCTCGAAAAGTCCAAGTATATTTATGTATATCCTTATGGGGAAATGTTGTACTCTTGACAATTAAATTTTTTGATGTGGCAAAGTTGACTAATCTAACTCCATTGTCATTACTACTTATGTGTAGGCTCTCTTTTCCAATTGTTGGTTTAAAAATATCCTCCCGTCCTACTTTAGCGTTGAAATCCCCCAATAAAACTTTCATGTGATATCTAGGCAAATGTTCAAAAGTGTGTTCGAATTCCTCATAGAAGCTATCCTTTATATGGTCATCTTTCTCTTCTGTAGGGGCGTGAGCATTTATAACTACGATATCGCACCATCTACCCTGAAGTACTAAATACGATAACCTGTGACTGATAAATTCGACCTTTTTTACTGCTGATTTTATTCTTTTATGTAGAAAGAATCCTGTTCCTAATTGGTGATTCATGTTTCTTCCCCATAATACAACAAGTAATCGCCTACTTGTGATATGCCATTCCCATCTAACCTAACCTCTTGTACTCCCACAAAGTCTATTCTATATCTAGGTAGTTCTTTTGAATCCATTCCGAGGCTTATTTGAAGGATTCGTAACAAGCGTCGTTAAATAAAATAACTAAATAAAAAAAGTTAAGTCAAGTGACAGGAGTTAGCCGAAGTCTGTTTTGCATACTCTGCATAACAAATTTCTTCCATCCTTATAAAGTTCCTATCATCCAGAATTTTCATATGGGCGACAGAGATTGTCTAATAGAATTTCGCGAGTGGTTTCTGGATTACGGCAATTCATCCTTATTCTTCAGTGATGAAGCCATGTTTTATCTAAGTGGTTACGTAAATAGACAAAATTTTCGCTATTGGTCGGACAATAATCTTCAATGGATGGAAGATAGTCATGTACAAAATGATCCTAGGGTCATGGTATGTGTTGGGATATGAGCAGAGTAGGCCTTACTTTTTTGACAGTGATGTAACAGGCGAAACATACCACCGTATGGTGAAAAACTTACTAATGGAGTTTCTCGATTATGTTCTGTAAACAAAGGAGCGCAACATCTTTTTAAAAAGACACACGCAAATGAAATAGCTTAATTATGCAATGAAATGAAGTCAATTTACGTTTTCTGGATTTACACACAAAATACATAGGTTATAATCCAAAAAATGACGTATTTGCTTTAATACATACATTGTATTTTAAGTAGATATATGCAATACATGTTTTTTTTATAAATTTATATAAAATACGTGTGTATATTGGAATCATTTCTAGTGCTGTTTTCCTAGTTACGAAAACCTGCATTGAAATGTTATATACCGTAAATTTTAAAATATACATTCTTAAGACGCTGTTTCAGTGGTTCATCCATGTTTAATAAGTGAGTGATTAGAAAGGATGGTAAATTCTTGGACAATGAGCCGTCTAACCCATGTACTCTTCTGTACCTACAGTGCTTTACAGCGTCGGCTTTTCAAAACTTAGCTTTATTCGCAACGTAAAGTAGAAAAAATTGAATACGATATACAGGTGTTTCCGGGTTGGTGTTACAAACTTTCAGGGATGATGGGGAAGGGCACATGTATCAATTTGAGATATGGAACTTTGGTCCGGAAATGACTGAGTCGAAAGTTATAAGCAAAAATAGTTGTGTGGAAATGGAATTGTAATTTGGCACCACGTGCCCTCTTTCCCTTAACCTTTGGAACAGTCGTGGAAAGATGGTATGGGCCGGATGTCTCCTACGTGGGTACTTGTACCCGATATAATCTATGAGCTTGTCTACTGTTTCCATTGGCTCATCCGTATTCGAAAATCAGGTCTACATATTCCGCTCTTGTGTACTCCTCCATTTCACTAGAACTGATCGACTGGACACTGCAACTTGTACACATAGACTGCTGTCTACAGACGCGCATATCAGGACCGACCATGTCCGTTACACATTACGCTATCTGTATTGATTTAGTGTAGTTTCCTGTCCCTACCCCTCAGACAGCGCACTGAACGGAATACTGTAGGTAGACAACGTAAACAACGTCAGATGAATACAGTATGTGTAAGATGTACAGATAAATACACATAAATAAGGTGTACAGAGGAATAAAATTATTTCATTTCCACACAACTATTTTTGCTTATAGCTTTCGACTCTGTCATTTCCGGACCAGGGTTCCTTATCTCAAATTGATACATGTGCCCTTCCCCATCATCCCTGAAAGTTAGTAACACTAGCCCGGAAACACCCTATATAATGATTATTTTCTCTTAGCCAAATACTTTCTTGTGGATACTAAATAGGCCTCTTTTAACGTAAAGTACGTGTATCCCATACCGAATATGGACACACATTCCGAAATCAGTGGCGAAAAAATGACAGAATTTCAAATGCTTATTGTAACAATAGGCTACTATGAGCCACACTCGAACGTTATTAAGTAACAAATGTAATATGACATGTCCAAAGACACCACCGCCCCTTGCTACGAATATGAGGCCGCCAAAATTGGGAATAAAATTAATTTTGCCGCGCCGCCTCTCTCAGTAATATTTCAGCATCGAGAGCAGCTACACAGCTGTGTCACCACTGGTTTGATTTGCAATCGCGAGTTTTCCAATATTAAAGTGATAATAGACACGTATTGAGTGAACCATAGTGAAAAATTATTTGTTGTGTCTAAAAGCGGAATATCGTTTCATATGAACAGAAAATATACAGGGTGGAAATGAAATAATCCTGCAGAGTGAAAGGGACGATAGGGTACACTTAAATGAATAGAAAACATATACTACGTTTTGTGATTAAATGCACGATTAATTAGAAAATTAAGTTGGAAGTTTCAGCAGTCTGGCAACATCGCCGCTAATATACTTCTATTTCTTCTCGTAATACAGATGTAAGAGGTCAACGAACTCAGGTCTGTCTTCCTATGTGAACTACCTCCCCTCTCACTCTCCGGCTACAATGTTGCAAGCTAGTCTCATCGTTCAGTGGCTTGAAAATTAGTGGGTTTTAAATTAAATTTACAGGAAAACCGTTCACACTATTGAAATACGCCAGAGAGATAAATTATTCTTTATTAGATTTTCTAACGATATGAACAAAAATCACGATTCTACTCGCAATTATTGTTACCGGATAAGACAGTGTTAAACATTTGGGAAAAGTATTTTTTCTGAGAAAACTATGAACTTTCCAGCAATATGGCATTAAACTTTTTTTGTTACATACATCATGATCTACTTGCTCTGAAAATCTGCAGAGTTATTTCACTTCCACCCTGTATATATGAAATTCTTCATTATTTACTTTTCCTACCACAGATCCATACACTCCATTTGTAAGCCGAAACAAAAATAAAACATTCAAACCAATACAACTGAAGGTTCATTCCTAAAACTGGATGACGTATTCTACGCGTCGGTGTATCTCTGATACAGAACAGAACTATTTTCTTTTGTATTTTATTCTACGCAAGAGGAAAAAAGAGCAGGAAAATGTATGACGGTTCTTGAAGTTGAGAATTGTTATGTGTTTTCATTTCACATAAATTAAATAATAGTACGTTATTCAACGAGCCTATAATGGTAGTAATTAAGACGCGAGTATGTTTATGAAACGAGCGCAAGCGAGTTTCATAATTTTCATACGAGCGTCTTAATTACCATTATAGTCAAGTTTCATACGACTTTTTTATGCTCGACCATACTGATTTTTTCCGACAATTGGTGAAATGAATTTGCGAGAATGTGCTTTGTGAAAGGCTGGAAGATGACGGTGAATTGATGTTAATTTGTGTGTTGTTTTTCGACTGAGTTTAATATTGTCTAATCTCGCGCTAGTTGTCTTTCGATTGCATATCCGAGAATAATCGATACTTGCGCTTTCATATTGCTACAATGGTATTTTCTGATTGGTGGAACACCTGAACTTTAATGAATAGGTGTACTTTAATGAGGTCCATTAAAGGGCTGCTACCAGGTGTATAATTACTACATTTCGGCATGGTCGAGCATAAAATAATTTTTCAACAAAAATTATTATTATTTCATGTGCATCTTTCTCAAATAAATTGACTCGGATGTGACAAAAATCCACCCAATATTCAAAACCACGTTTACGGTATCAAGGATGCTGGAAACGTATATTTTCGCGAAATTCTTGAAATTGATTTTTACAGTATCGTATCAAATGAGAAAGAAAAAGTTAATATTCGGATTTTTTATCTAACACTAGAAGGGGCAAGTTTAGACTAGTTCTACGCGACATGGATCAGCATTACGCCGTGCTGCTATTGTATTGTATTGTATTGTATTTATTAACATTCCATGGTATTCATTCATTGCTTCACAGTTAGAATATGGAACAAGTCAAAAAACTTAATACTATTATAAAATCTTAATTTATAGTCACAGTCTAGATGAAATATATACAGACGAGATTTACAATATAGTCTACTAGTACAACACATAGTTTTAGTATCAATTTCATGAAGTGTTATTGAATGTCATGAATTCACCTACAGAATAGAAGGCGTGAGAAATTAGGTACTTCTTCAATTTGACCCTAAATAATCTTATGTTTTGAGTTTCATCTTTTATATCGACAGGGAGGATATTAAAAATTTTTACTGCCATATAACGCACTCCTTTTTGATAGCACGATAGACTTGCCGATGGAGTATGAAAGTCATTTTTTTGCCTGTATTTATGCCATGAACTGTTGAATTAGTTACAAAGTTTTCACGATTACATACGAGGAAGATTATTAATGAAAAGATATACTGACAAGCCATGGACATTATTTGTAGTTTTTTTTAATGTCCTACACGATCCCCTAGATTTGACACCTACTATTATTCTAATTACTCTTTTTTTGTAATAGGAGTATACTGTTACTATCTGTGGAATTTCCCCAGAATATTATTCCAAAACTCATTACCGAGTGGAAGTATGCAAAGTATATTGTTTTTAAGGTATTGATATTTACTATCTTTTGCTTAGATCTAATAGCAAAACAAGCTGAATTTAGTTTGGAGGTAATTTCTTTAATATGATTTTTCGAATTTAACACATTAACGATTTTAAGCCAAGAAATTTGGTTGTTGTTGTTTCTAATAGGGATCTATTATTAATTATTGCGCTAGGAATTTGCGAGGTTGAAAGAAATTTGCGAGGTTGAAACAAAGAGACAAAGAACATTGCATCAACAACAAATAAGTTTGCAGGTTTCAAACTCTAGACATTTGTTTCCAAATGTCATTAAAGTTGCGCCTTGACCTTTGTGTATATTACGCTCAAGCTAACAATATATTAAACACATAAATGTTGTTTTCTTAACAAGCATTTACATTATGAATTGGTGAAATACCTGTTACAATTGTCCTTGAGTTAGCCTACTTCGAAGTGAAAGAAATTGACAGATTAACTGAAAACCAATTTATATTGACCCTTTTTATGAGTATTTAGTAAGCTAAAGATTGCGAAGTCTGGACCCTTGGTAACAGCTGTGTTGTCATCGTTGCTCCTCGTGTATGCTAACTCAAGTTCGTAAGACTCCCTCCACTCAGCTGCTAATCTCTAGTAGGGTCCAAAGATCAACAAAGATTAAGAAAATGTCTGAAGTAAGTAAGGCCCGTTAAAATATTTCAATCCACAGTGCAGTCAGGTGGGGGAGGGGATTTGTTCAACGTCCAAGTGACAATCAATGAACCAAGAATACATAAATGTATCCATGTATCCTCTATTATCTGATGGATGACGCAGAGACTGAAACAAAAGCTAAGCGTTCTGTAGGCTCGACCTTTGATAAAAGGATCAAAGTTTGAAGAGTTCTAACGAGAAGGTGTCGAGAAGCAGTCCTTACATCGTTTCTAAGGCAGAAATGTCACTACGAATTGGTCAGTCTGAAGAAGACAACTGACTGATCAACATCTAGGAATCTCTGAAGACTTCAGTCACTGTAAGTACATTTGTCCAGTAGAGTTTTTTTAATTTTATGGTCAAGGTGGCGATACACAACACTTTTGTCTGTAAAATATATTAATCTTTTATTGTTTAAATAATGTCAATGCGATAAAAACTTACATTTGATAACATCAATGTTATACTCGCATCTTTACAGATGTATTTCTTATCGTGATGTTCTTTGCAACTATTAATAGCTATTAAGAAATTGACACTGAACAAATATTTTACGGTAAGTTCAATAATGACTCTGAAAATGCTAAAACCACCTATATATATTACTTTTCGTATAATTTGTAAATTTAGATTTTTAATTTTCTTTGACTTTAGTTATAAAGGTTATATATCTATAATTTATATGAAAACTTAGGGCTTGAAAGTAGATTAGGAACTTGTTAGAACAAGAACGACGACTATAAATATATTACTTTTCATAAAAACTCTTGATTCTTAAAACTATTTGAACATTTATACTTAATGTTCTAATACTTTACCGGTTTTTATTGAAATTGACATTATAAACTTGTAAAAACGAGTTTAGTCGCAGTTTCGGAAGAACTTGTAGGGGAGTCATCACATTTCGAAATAAAAAAAGTTTGGATCCGTAGCAAACGTTAGCTTTTAATGTGTCCACGCATGTGTTTGAATAAATCAGAACCTAGGTACACTTTTTCACAACAGAACGTATTCTTTCGTTTTATTATACGCTGCCTAAATTGTTTCGAATTATAAAACTCTATTCATAGCATTGTAAAACTGTTAGCGAATTCTTGCTTTATATTAAAGACCCCTAAAGTTATATGCGAGCAATAAACTAATTTTATTGATACTATGAAATTGGAAGCAGTTGAATAAACTTATATTTGTAGTCAAAAGTATTATTCTATTTTTGTACATGAATTAGTGATATTGCACAATACATTCCGTTCTCACATTCTTACTAAAAACGAGGCAGAATTGATCTGGACCATGAGTACTTTGAGAAATTTGACGTACTGACTCCAGCGTATAGAATAAAGGAAGGTACTGCTCAGATTTTAGAAAACTTTATAGAAGATAAATTAAATCTCAAACAAGCTTTGTATTGTATTGTATTTATTTACATTCCATGGTATTAGACATCACTTCACAGCTAGAATATGGAACATGTAAAAAATCTTAATAGTACTACCAAATCTTAATTCATAGTCACAGTCTAGTTCAAATGCACACAGAAGGGTCTTACAATATACTGAAGGTTTTTACAATATAGTAAACTACAAGCAGTTATTATTGATTCTTAATATGACAGAAGTATTCATGCATTGTTGCTGAATGTCATAAATTAATCTACAGAATAGAAGGCCCTAAATAATCTTATGTTTTGAGTTTGATTTTTTATAATCATAGGGAGGCTATTAAAATTTTTTACTGCTATTTGACGCACTCCTTGATAGGATGATAGACTTGCCGATGAAGTATGAAAGTAATTTTTTACGAGTATTAATACTGTGAACTGTTGAATTAGTTGCAAAGTTTTCACGATTACATAGGAAGAAGTTTATTAGTGAAAATATATAGTCTCCTGACAAGTCATGGACATTATTTGTAGTTTTTTTTTAAATGTGCTTTAGCGTTTCTCAAACTATGGTTCGCGGACCACCTGTGGTCCTTCAAAAAAAGGCAGAAGGAAATATAAAATTCAAACGAATTGCGTATCACTCTATAGCTGAAAATCTCAGAGTTTGGAAATGACACATGGCAATCGCCTTTCACTTTTTCTCTCAGTACTGACATTTTATGAAATTTATTACCCTATCCGTCTACTGACTTCCCACTCTACTCTCAACAACAAAAGAGGGATTTAAAGCACTATGAACGTAGTGTTTCTAGCCATCTTTTCCTTGCACATCTGGTGCCGCCCCTGTAACCCAGCCAGAGACCACCCAAATTCATAACAGAGGACCGAACCTTTCCATGTATTTATGACTTTCTTAATAGTTTTGCCGACATCCAGTCTGCACATTGGAATGGTCACGTACTGTACGTCGTACACCAATAATACAACTCTGAGGTCACAATTTGAAACATATTTTCCGAGTAAATATGACGAATTTTCATGGGTTCGTGATCACTTTCATTGCGATATTGAAACTAACAAACTTTCATTGAGTGAAAGAGAACAGTTAATTGAACTCTCGAATGACACCAGACTTAAAATGAAATTCCAAGCGGAAGGTATGATTAATTTCTGGGCTGCTTCACAAGTGAAAAGAAAATAAAGATAACTGTACAATGGTGCTTTAGAGATTATAATTTAGTTTGTTTCCATGTATCTGTGTGAGAAAAGGTTTTCATCACTAACTCTAATAAAAACAAAGTAGGCTACTGAAATCGACTCGATGCATGTGACAATCTCCGACTTAAGCTTACCAGCATGCGTCCAAATAATAGAACTGTGCAAGAATGGCAGGCTCATCTATCTCATTAATGTACCAATATTTATTCATTTTTTTAGTTAATAAGTTAAAGATTATCCAAACTCTAATTGCCTTGAATTATTAAAGAAAAAATAAATTTTCTTCTATTAACATTAGCTTAATTAGTTAATACTAATATAAAATAATTTAATTTAATTAATTTTAATTAATTAATTATATTTTAAAATATAAGTATATTGATATTAAAATATATTTAAAAAATTATAAATTTGTTTTCGAAGAAAACAAAAGTAATGTGATCCACGGAAGTGTTCGGACTTAAACAAGTGGTCCCCACTTCAGAAAAGTTTGAGAAACGCTGTCCTACATGATTGGCACCTACTATTATTCTGGCCGTTACTAGTACAGAAAAGAGATAGTCGATAAAATCTAAAATCTTAAGCAAAGTAATCCTGAATGGCTTAACATCAGAGTTTTCAGTATAAAATTATTATTATTATTATTATTATTATTATTATTATTATTATTATTTTATTATTATTATCATCATCATCATCATCAACATTGAAGACACGCGATAACGTCGCTACTAAGGCGGTGCGCTGCAGACCAAAATATCATGGGTTCAATTCCCAATAAGTGATGAATTTTATTCATTGATCTATTCTTTTCCGCCTTACTATGGCCCTGGGGTTCTTTCATTCTCTAACAGACACTTGACTTAGATTTTCGCTGAAAGTGTGTCGTTCTTATTTACTTTAAAATATAAGTTCTACTTTCTTTGGTAGGAACGTAATGACAATAATAAGTTTTCTGGAGAACATACTCGATCAATTAAACAATTTGATTGTTTCTATAGTTTCATTATTCTGGGACTTTTGAAGTCAGACACATCAAGACCATTATCAAGGACAAGTATTCGTAATTCTGAACGAATTGGTATGCATTATCTTAAGTTCACCATCCGATTACAATATCTTTGGCGAATATCTGCTACTATCTTATCAAATTCACATCTCATCTCACTGCTGTAGGAAGTAAAAAAGTTCGTGTCATGGAAATGATATAGACATTCTGATTTACGTGTACGTTTTACGCGTTTCAGAAGAATTCGGGTCTTTATCATATTATCAATAATATTTCTATATTTTGCAATTTGTTTGTCGATATGTAATTTAGAAAATGCACGAAATGAACATTATATACTATACACAAAATAAAAAGACAAACTTTCATATACTGTACTTACTACAGACAAAAGACACTTAATTGTACATTAAAAGTTGGGTACCCTCCTGAATCCTGAGACATTTGTTGTCTTATTTTTAAAGTTCAATATAATTCTGCACTTCAAAAAGCCGCTGACATGAGGAAAACGCTGAAAATAATTCTGCAGGTTACAGGGCACAAATGCAGGTATATTATACTATAGGCTACTTCGGGTCTCTGCACATACATTTTATATCATAATCATGTATAAGTATACTCTCAGGACTCAGATTCATTTGTATGTTTCATAGTTTGAACAGAAGCGTGTAGTAATTTTGCAAAAAAAAAAAAAAATCATATATTGTAGCATCATAATACAGGGTGATCCGTTTGGGTATGAATCAAATAAAAACACCGTAAAACATTTACTACTGAACTTTATTTGTTGTAACTTTGTGCATACAACACTGAAAGATGGGAGATTCCTCAGAGATCAACATGATCCCCATTGCGCACCCTGCACAACTCATAACGGTGATGCAATTCAGCCCATGTCCGTTGTAACATAAGAGGAGTGATTTGTTGAAAAGCTTGAGTAATTTTTACTCTCAGATCATCAATGTTACTGGGTTTCTGTGAAAAGACAATGTCTTTAACAAAAACCTACACGAAGAAGTCAGGAGGGTTTAGATCTGGGGAGTCTGGGGACCAATCCAAGAGATAGCTGCTTCTCGTACTGGGTTTCGTCTGCGACCCCCTGCAAGTTTTTTTTAACTCAGAACCTGTTTCTACAATGTTCGATACCACACCATCATGGAATCATATTTAGGTACATTACGCACACTATACTCACGTCGAAATTCCCTTTGAACTCTTTTAACACTCTCAAATTTAGCATACCAAAGAACACATTGTGTCCGCTGTTGATTTGTAGTAGCCATTTTAATTATCTACAATTTTCATTTGTCCTTTCAGATTATGCATTGTTGATTGCCATATATGGAAAGTCCCATTTTTTAATTATAATATACCAGCAATAATTTTTCCTACTATCATAATAGCTTTATAATAATAAATTAATATTGTCCATACTCAAACGGATCAGACTGTATAGTACATTAAACGCATCTAAATTAGCACCGTAAAAGTTGGCAAATTTTATGCATCTGAAGGAAGATTTAGACTAATAATAATAATAATAATAATAATAATAATAATAATAATAATAATAATAATAATAATGTCACTTCTTCTCTTGTCAGTTCATTGACAGCATCAATTAATCTAGAAATGAATTACTTCGGAAGGTTCAAAAGAGTGAGAAGTATTGTTTTCTAAAAAGTGAACGATGTTCAGATGAATGTTTATAATTTTTGTTAGAATAAAGCATGTGTGGAAAACCCTCCGTTTTTTTTTTCATTTTCAAATATGGTAACCCTATTCCTAGGAAGCTCTGCACCATGATGATAACATGGGCAGGGAGGCCTGAATTGTAAATATGTCTAGTGTTGGATTTCTTTACACCACATTGGCTTATAATTTGATATCAAAGAAGGAGGTAGAACAAGACAAATTATGTAAGAATAATATGTTTATTCGCTTTGATAACGTAAAGTGAAACATAACAACATTGAAACGAGTATTCTAATGACCAACTTTACCGCACTGAGTGTCGTAAAGTGAACTTTACCGCACAGTGTCGTAAAGTAAAAATTTGATTTGTTATACACATTAATGGTAATATTTTCACAATTTACTTTTTCGCTTTAAAAAAGCTAACAATTGTGTGTTCTTATTAATGTCCACGTTTTTGGTCAATGAGATCGTACACCGCAGCATAGAATAAAGAGTCCATAGAGAACTTGATTTCTCCTTTTCACTTTTCATTGAAAAATATGCCAACATAACCTTTTCAGAAACATTCTCCACCTTTTTCTTTCTTACACCACTGTTCAAATTTCTCAAATTTCGTACCTCTGTCGCGATTTTGTTGGAATTAATAAATCAATAGCAGCATTTGCTGCTAATTCAGTATCATTAACACTCACATTTGAAGGGTTCAGGCCCATAGTGGGCCAAGCGCCATTTATTAAAAACGGAGAAAACAAGGATTAAAGTTAAGTGAATACCATAATTTAATGACGATTGACATATCATTTAGTTTTAATATGCACACTTATATTACTTGCTATATGTTTCATTAAATCATAGTATTCACTTAATTTTAACCCTTGTTTTCTACGTTTTTAATATATGGCGCTTGGCCCACTATGGCTCTGAACCCTTCATTTGTAATATTTATATTGACTAGTCATGGTAACAATACCGACAATAATAACATTCTTCAAAATATGTTTCTCGTACAAGGCCCTCTACATGAATCGATTAACGACAAAAGCAAATGTACAGTATATAGCAGGCCATAAAAATTTTACATCTAGACAATATTCAATTTTACATTAATTTTTTTTATCAAAGCGGATAAAACTTTGTACGATACACATGTTGTAACGTCATAGTACAATACTCGACTGGTTTTATAAATTGAAACGTTACGACATTAGTATTGTAAATAAGTTTTACCGTCTCGTTTGTCAATTTATTTTACTCAATAAGAAAATCGGCTGCTAAAGACTGGTTCACAATAAACTGGGAACGGAAACGACAACGAGAACGAGAACGGAACATTATTTCCGTTCTCGTTCTCGTTGTCGATTCCGTTCCCGGTTTATTGTGAACCAGTCTTAAATCTTGAAGTTGATCGCCACTGTGTTTTTATTTTAATTAAAGATCCATTAATTTTTGCTAAACATTATTATGTTTCATATGAACCGTTCCCGAATAAATTGACTCGTAGATAAACTTACTCAATATAGCCTAGATCATACCTGCACAAACAGCGCTCAACGAGCGCGCGCGCTCATTCGGAGCGGGAGAGCCGTGTTTACCGCTCGCCGAAACGGAGAGGAAGATAAGTCAGAATGACATAGACTTGCTATAGGTAGAGGAGAGGGAAACGACCACTCAGTTATCTAGTGGAGTGCAGTGTGTAGGCCTATTCTTAGTAACTGTTTCACATTGCTTACCTACTGCTACAGTACAGTATGGAGGAATCTAAAAGACGGAACATAACATTTAACATTTAACGATTTACAGCTCGAACTCATTGATCTTCAATGTGACCTAAGGGCTAAAGATCATTTGAATAATACTACTAGCCTGGTTGAGTTTTACAAGACTGAACATTAGCAATAATATCCACGACTACACAGGCTGGCTGTGAAAATGATTGCTGTTTGGCTCAACATTTATATTTGTGAGCAACTGTTTTCTATATTCAACTTTAATAAAGGCAGGCATCGAACGTAACTGATGTTTCATTACGATCAGTAGGCTACTGTTCCTTTCAGCTGCCAACATCATAAAACCTCGTTTTGATGTACTAATAAATAAAAATATAACAAAATGATATTGTACATTTAAGTAGCTATAGAATTTCTATTATTTCTGTAAAATAAATATTTCTTTATTAATTAATAATAGTCCAAGATAGTTTTGCAAACACTGAACGGAAATTCATTTCATAAACACTCGTAATAGTACTTTCTTTTGTGTGCATTTTGTACGAAATCACCCCTTCTTCCAGTCCACCCTTATACAGAGCGCAGCTAATATCTGCATTCCGCTCATGAGCTGTGAGCCGGCTCGGAGAGCGCAAACTTTGTGCAGGCCTGGCCAAGATGAAACCCTCAAAATAATGTAGGAAAAATAACTGTACATAGAAAGACAGACGAAATGACCAAAATCACTCTTTGATAATAAGGATTTTGAAAAGCTCTATTCCTACGAAAATCCCTAAATACATTTTTGCAACATCACAAAAATTTATATCGTTATCCTAGAGAAAGTAATAATAATTATGGTAAACAAATGGAAATTATAACACTTGGGATAAACATTAAAATCTCCATTTATTATAAACTCAGATTCTATTTGCAGGCAGAAACATGACAAGCATATTGTCAAAAATCGAGGTCGACACCAGACCTCCACCACCGGAGGTGATGGAGATTGCAGAAAGGGAACTACGGGAAACTCCTGAGAGAGTGAAAGAAGCAACCAATGCCCTCAGAGAACTTCTGAAAGGTTAGTATCTCAGAATGTTAAATGGGAACTTTCAAGACAAGAACTGTTGGTACGCTGTGCTATTAAATTTAGAGGAAGTTGCTATCAAAAGGAAAATGTTGTGTAGAGAATATCTATTTGAGACATTTTAATAACTTTTCTTCAAATTTAAACGAAGTATTCGAATACGAATCGAACGTGAAGACATTGTATATCTGTTATACTATGAAAAGTGATAAAATCTTATGAAAGATTCGCTGTGCATTACATGGCGTATACCACAAATACTGAATGGAAGTGAAATAACACTGCAGATTTTCAGAGTGGGTCCACACCTGTGGAGTAACGGTTAGCGCGTCTGGCCGCGAAACCAGGTGGCCCGGATTCGAATCCCGGTCGGGAAAGTTATCTGGTTGAGGCTTTTTCCGGGGTTTTCCCTCGACCCAATTTCAGCAAATGCTGGGTAACTTTCGGTGCTGGACCGCGGACTCATTTCACCGGCATTATCACCTTCACCTCATTCAGACGCTAAATAACCTGAAATGTTGATACAGCGTCGTAAAATAACCTACTTAAATTTTTTTTCAGAGCAAATAGCTCATGTTGTAGATATGTAACAAAAAAGTATAATGCCATATGAAAAGTGCGTAGTTTTGAATTTAAATACTATTATAGTCACAATCATGGTCACCAAAAACATAGTAAGATGAAGATTACATGCGTAGTTTTCTCAGAAAAATGTTTTTTCTTTTCCTCAAATGTTTAACACCATCTTATTCGGTAACTATTGCAAGTAGAATGCGATTTTTGTTCATATCGATAGAAAATCTAATAAAGAATCATTTATCCCTTTGGCGTATTTCAACAGCATGGACGGTTTCCGTGTAAATTTAATTAAAAACTAATTTGAAGCTACTGACCGATGCGACCAGTTTACAACATTGTAGCCAGAAAGGGAGATGGGAGATAGATCGCTAAGGCAGACAGACCTGAGTTAGTTGACCTCTTACACCTGTGTTACGAGAAGAAAGAGCAGTGTGTTAGCGGCGATATTGCCAGACTGCTGAAATTCTAACTTAATTTTCTAATTAACAGTGCATTTAATCACAAAACATATTGTAAGTTTTCTATTCATTTAAGTGTAGGGGAGACTGTTGTACCTTTAAACACTTTTCATATTTTATTTTATTTTTTTTAATTTTGGGAAATGAAGTTTTTTAAATGAAAAAAAAAATGCTTGAAATAACTATTTAAAATTTCTTTACAACTTCCTATATGTATTTTCCTGTTTACAGATCTATTAAGGATGGAAAAAATAAAACGAAGAGATATGTAATGTGTTCATATGTACAACAGGTTCATGTACCTTGGAACATTCCCTCTTGTAAGTTTGAACACATGGAATATAGGTGGGAATATAAACTGTAAAAACTGACAATCGTATTTAAAATGTATTTGATATCTTAACTCCAGACTTACTTCGTGACATGATCTTAAAATAAAAGAAAAACAAAAAACCGATAGTATCGTTTATTTTGGAACATGTTCCATGGTACAAGATGTTTTGTGTTCAAAGGTACAAGAGGGTGCACTTTTAAACAAATATGGTTCCCAAAACTAGAGATTCGAATTAATCATGGAAATTGAAATATGTTATTACTCACCATATGATAGGGAACACACCGTACTTGATAGATATTAACAAATACAATCTGGTTTTGTGTTAGAAAACATATATCAATGAACGAAATGTTTACTTTTGGTACTAAAAAACTTCTTTTGTCCACGGAACTCACACTTTGCAATAAATCAAACTGAAACTACTACCAGAGCTACTTAGCGGCTTTCTCTACAATCTACTTCAGTTTGAGTCCTCTAGGTAGCAGCAAAAATTAAAAAAAAAAACAAAAAATGTTCAAAGGTACACTATGCTAAAGGTACAATAGTCTCCCCTACCCTATCTTCCCTTTCAATCTGCAGGATTATTTCACTTCCACTCTGTATAATTAGCAACAAAAATGATAAATCGTGGAGATTTTACTTAAAGAATTAAATTTTATACTGACTTCATGTTACTAGTCAGCAGTGTATGCAATGGAGGGGGAAAGGAACTAGCCAGCCTACCCCATTATATCCTGGTCTAGTTGCCTCATTAGTGATGCCTTATTGGTGTCACTTATGAGGTTCACACCTGTCTTCGGACAGTTGTCTAAACAACAACTGACTTCGTTACAAATTTTGGGAAGTGATGGGCGTGAAAAGGAGCAAGTTTTGCTAATGATCCCATACGTGTCCTTAGAAGCGTCGTTTTAGCCTTATCATTAGATACATTTCCTAGCCAGGAGCTTAGTTGCAAGTTTTATTAGGACCGCACTTTTAGCTTTTTATTTGTGTCTTAATGATGTAGTACATGGTGTAAAGGTTGGTAATATTGTGATATGAGTAATATTGTAATAGTTCTTTTTGAGAATTTATTATAATTTTACGGAGCGAGAAGAAGATCGTTTTTTTACGTCAACGTATTAGGGGAATGTTCGTGAACAAGCTGCTGCACAAAACCGGTCCTTCTCTCGCTCAGTAAAATTGTAATAATTTCTCAAAAAGAACTATCACAATATTACCCGTATCACAGTTTTACCAAACTTTACCCTATTTCTACGTATACATTAATTATATCAATATAAGATGAACATTTTAAGTGATATTCTTAAGAAAAGAATCCATTCAGCTCGTTGTCCACACTTCATTGTTACACAGGAGCACTTCAATCGCGCTCAGAGATTGCTTGATTTAGTTTCAATGTTCTCACGAGTGGCCAAGATTCTCGCTAAGAGTTAATCTATGTTGTTTACTGATATTTCGAAGATTAGACTAGAGGAAAAAATGAAAGTCTGAGGAACGTGGTGGCCAAAGACTAGGACCTCTTTTTCAAATCTAACCTCCAGGATAATGTTGGTTCTAACGACACATTTAAACACATCTAATCTCGTACTGAAGCGCTGGGATCATTGGTAATTGATAAAACTTGTTCCTTTCAGCACTTCCTGTTACTTCCCAGGGTTTGTAATAAACTCATGAATGATGATGATTGATATTATCACTTGTATTAAAATTCAATTTTTCAACCAAAAAATTAAAATTTATAAATAAACTAACGAAAGAGAACTGCCTAACAGAAACTGATAATAGTTTATTAAGATTTTACCTCAAAATAGTCTCTTCCGGATTGTCATCTTTGTTCAGTAACATTTCATTTTCAAGTAACCCTTACGCAAGAATGGATATAGTTGAACTTAAAAGAGATTTTCTGGATTCGCTAGTGACCTTCAAGAAGATAGTTTCCTTTTGACCTCAAGTTGTTTTGATTACTTCGTAAAGATTAAAATAAGCATTGATAATATATGGCAAGTTAACTGGAGTAATATCAAGGTCTTGTTTTACTAAGTTAACATTTGCTCAGTCACAATCTACTATTTCTAGTTATTTGTATTTATTGCATAATTTCAACGTTACCAAGAGGCTTTATTTCTTAATTTCAACGTTACCAAGTGGCTTTATTGCATAATTTCAACATTACCAAGAGGCTTTATTGCATAATTTCAACATTACCAAGAGGCTTTATTGCATAATTTCAACGTTACCAAGGGACTTTATTGCATAATTTCAACGTTACCAAGAGGCTTTATTGCATAATTTTAACGTTACCAAGAGGCTTTATTGCATAATTCCAACGTTACCAAGAGGTTTTATTGCATAATTTCAACTTTACCAAGAGGCTTTATTGCATAATTTCAACGTTACCAAGAGGCTTTATTGCTTAATTTCAACTTTACCAAGAGGCTTTATTGCATAATTCCAACGTTACCAAGAGGTTTTATTGCATAATTTCAACTTTACCAAGAGGCTTTATTGCATAATTTCAACGTTACCAAGAGGCTTTATTGCATAAGTTCAACGTTACCAAGATGCTTCATTGCATAATTTCAACGTTACCAAGAGGATTTTACAGTGTTAGTTAGGAACGTAGAAAGTGGTTAAATTGTTGCCAAGACATGTTTTCCATTATTGCGTATCAAAGAAAACAATAATATACAGTGTCCCAAATTTATGTATACACTCTTTGAAATACTATTTCACAACAGAGAAATGAGATAGAAAAACGACTTTTGCGGCTTATGATTCAGAAGGCAGTGGAAAGCATGAAAATGTTCATTTGTTTATAAACAAACATGGCGGTGCAATTATCGTTCGATGAACGTAAGTGGATACTGAAATGTTATTAGAAACTGGAGAATGTTGTTGAGGTTCAACGACGTTGGAGGGTTGAATTTGGAACACATTCACCAACAAGATTAATTATCACAAGAATCCGAGACAAGTTTGAAGTCGACGGAACGGTGCAAGATGTGTTGAAAGAGCGGTGCGGAAGAAAGAGAAGTTCCACCGATAGTGAGAGTGTTAATGTAGTCATGCAGGCTTTTGCACAATCCCCAAAGAAGTCAATGAGGCAATATTCTCGTGAGATTGGTATCAGCAAATCCAGTGTTCATCGAATTTTGCGAGCTCAAAAATGGAAGCCTTACATTCCGAGACTTATCCACGCACTAAATGAGGACGACCCAGAGATGGATAGGACGAAGAGGAAGTGCTGCTGGTTTATTGTGTACCAGATCTAACACTACATAAGAACACATAACTATTGACTGTTAGTAAATTTCTAGTATTAGGCCTATATGCACGAACATATTCTCTGTTAGCTGGTGTATTCTGATCATAAATTTCTTCTGTTCTAGGAGAACCAACGTTATACTACCGTGATGACGAGGACGTCCTAATCAAGTTCCTTCGACCCACTAAGTTCTACCCTGAAAGCGCATTGGCTCTGGTATGTGAAATTAAGAATGAAATAATTGACTAACAGAAGTATCGTCTTGGTCCATATAGTTTCTTGCCACATGCTGAAATTATATATTTTTATCTCAAGTGGCAGCGTATGTGGGCTGCAGAATAAACTGTATCTGGCCCATGTGCAGATTTGATAGGAGTCACTCCGCATGTTGGGAGGAAAACAAAATTCGCAACAAGTATATTCAATGAAACAAAAATGCTTTCTTAATATTCACAAAAGGTAGGATGGAACAGACCTTCTGAAGGGCAGTGTAGTTATCAATTCTACGGTCCTGATCGTATGATCTAAGGCAATAATGGGCGCATTCCTGCGTTATGTGCATGCACAATGCAAGGTTGAAGCTGTGTACGTATTTCATGCACGAGAAACCGGTTCTGAGCCGAAGCGGTACCATAACACACGAGGAAAGAATAAAAATGAGCGAGTTGCTTCCACGGTAAAAATAAAGTGAAATAAATCACTTGAAAGGTATATAAATAGGTACACAAAGGTGAAATATCAGTTTTCTAAACAAATAAAAGTAGAAGTCTGAAATTTTGAACAGTTATTGTATTCCTCATAAATAGTGCGTATATCACATTTAATCAAATTTCGTTTAAGAATGTGTGATTTATTAACATTTTCATACAATTAATGTTATTTTTAATCGCTATTATTCCTACAAATTTTAACATTTTTGCTTGAAATTCTATTTTTCTAATTTTGAGAAACCAAAAAAGCAAAAACTTACTATCCAGTGTTTAAATTTATTTTACCCAAAAAGTTGAAAAAATATTTTGTATTGTAAACTCTAAAAAGGGCAAAAAAAAGTAATTCCTGCAAGAAAATAAAAAAAATGTGGAACTTAAAGAAAATCCTCACAGTACGATTTGTTACACACATATTAAAGAACTTCCACAAAAAATCATTTATGTAGTACAAATTTTGTAGGAGAAATAACACTTGTAACAGAGCAAAATGTGCAAAAAAAATAAAATCATAGAAAAATTAATTTTAAATATTTCAAATGAATATAACTACATGCATAAGTCTTTTAAAAATTGCAGCAGAAACATGCAATTGGAGGGGCATAAGTGCTTGAAAATTTCCCCAGAGCTTCATTATACCACAAACAATTTTTAATCGTAAAAAATTAAAAGTGTGGTGTTTTTACGAAAAATGACAAATTTTCACCAATGTGTACCCTTGATAGTATGAACAAAGATATTAATTACATACTGTAGAAGCTTTTCTTTAATTTTAAATATCTCGACTAGATTAAGGGAAGGAATAGGTGAAATTACTAAATCTTACAGTTTTCATTTTTTTTCTCAAAGACCAAGGACACCAGAATAAAATTATGTGACACGTTTCCTTATTAAGATGAAATAAAAGGCAGGAATTTTTTTCAACGTGATTTTCTTTAATTTTCGACGTGTGGAACCATTTATATATTAATTAATTAATTAATTAATTAAGATGAAATAAATGACAGGAATTTTTTTCAACGTGATTTTCTTTAATATTCGACTTGTGGAACGTCGAAAATTAAAGAAAATCACGTTGAAAAAAATTACTGTAATTTATTTCATCTTAATAAGGAAACGTGTCACATAATTTTATTCTAGTGTCCTTGGTCTTTGAGAAAAAAAATGAAAACTGTAAGATTTAGTAATTTCACCTATTCCTTCCCTTAAAAAAATGGCCAAAACACCTAATCGTTGTAACAAGTGTTTGGATAAGCATGATGACTATGTTGAAAAGTAATGCGTACCAGTGCACTACTACTGTGTATCAGTATATCTGTCTGGGAAACGAAGTTTGTCCATGAGGGCTCTTGTTACCTTACTTTTTGAAGCCGGTATGGCATAGTTGCGCCCCGAGGTCAATTGGGAGGCCTAGGCATGGCATAATTGCGCCCCGAAGAAACCAGGTAGCAGAAGGGACATGGCATAGTTGCGCCCCGAAGAAATCAGGTAGCAGAAGGGACATGGCATAGTTGCGCCCCGAAGAAACCAGGTAGCAGAAGGGACATGGCATAGTTGCGCCCCGAAGAAATCAGGTAGCAGAATGGACATGGCATAGTTGCGCCCCGAAGAAATCAGGTAGCAGAAGGGACATGGCATAGTTGCGCCCCGAAGAAATCAGGTAGCAGAATGGACATGGCATAGTTTCTCCCCGATGGACATAGTACACACGAAAGTGATTGTAATGATATAAACAAATTACTTACAAATATTACAGTGAGAGCTGCATTGAAATCAGGTAGGCCTAGCATATGATCAATTTTACTATTTAAAATAACACTTTTTTATCGATCACACACAAGAAATGAACTGCATTTTTTATTTGTACATCGATATCTTAACCCTACGGTACAGGGTTTCGAAAATTGAAACTTAGAACCATTGTGAATTATTAACTCTTTACCCTTTTCACTAAACTTAACATTCATTTTAAATTAACCTCACTATACGCCGCAGACGGTGTAAAAATCATTAATAAAATGTCAAAGATTGCTAAGCCCCCATATTCCAACGGCTCATTCATTTCAATATGTCAGTTAATAAAGTATTGCCAACTTCATGGTGTTCATTTTAACGGTAGGCTATTGATAATTACTGCATAAACAGTAGAAATACAGTTAATAAAGAACTGCCAACTTCATGGTGTTCATTTTAACGGTAGGCTATCAATAATCACTACATAAACAGTAGAAAAACAGTTAATAAAGTACTGCCAACTTCATGGTGTTCATTTTAACGGTATCGATAATGAATATTAAATCGAATAAGAAATCAATAAGGTTGGTTGATTACGAGGCTCGAGTTTCCGTAGTGTCTTTTTCTCTACCTATTTCATCGGGGCGCAACTATGCCATCCTCTTTTCTCTACCTGATGGGAACGGGGCGCAACTATGCCCACAAAATAGGGACCCTTATTATCTGCTGCATTTTATCTTACCGTGGGGCGCAACTATGCCCTGCCCTTTGAAGCACCCTCGTATGTCTACAAGAAGCAGCCTTTATGAATTGGCGTTCAATTGTTGTTCTTACGTGACCCTGCCTTCAGGGGCATATTACATTAAATCCCAAGCGAGACGTGTTTTCATCCACATCGGTCGACCGTGCGAAGGTACCCTCGCATGCCGGTAACCTCATACGCTCCCTTGGACACCAGTATCCTCCTCAAGTCGCTGATGAAAAAAAAAAAAAAAAAAAAAAAAACGTTGACGAAAAGATGTCTTTACTGGAGAAAAGGGAGAACATCTAGAAAATTCCCAAATTCGACTTTCTTTGCCAGAAATATCACTATGCATTTTTCAAAAATATAATTCCAGACTATGTTACGAGAAAAATCCACAAACTATTAGGGAAAACACGGGAATAAACCCCGAAAAAGCAAAGCATACGATTATGTCTCGTACAAAATGGAAATATAAAAATTGGAAACTTATCCTTTGAAAAACATGAAAAAATTAAAATATATTGGAGCAACAGTAACAAATATAAATGACACTCGAGAGGAAATTAAACGCAGAATAAATATGGGAAATGCTTGCTATTATTAGGTCGAGAAGATTCTGTCATCTAGTCTGCTTTAAAAAAAAACTGAAAGTTAGAACTTATAAAACAGGTATATTACAGGTTGTTCTGTATGGTTGTGAAACTTGGACTCTTACTTTGAGAGGTTAAGGGTTTTCGAGAATAAGATGCTTAGGAAAATATTTTGGGCTAAGAGGGAAGAAATTACGGGAGAAAGCCGCAGAACAGAGAACTGCACGCATTGCGTTCGTCACCTAACATTTTTTTTTATTTTAGTACGTTATTTTACGACGCTTTATTAACAGCTGAGGTTATTTAGCGCCTGAATGAGATGAAGGTGATAATGCCGGTGAAATGAGTCCGGGGTTCAGCACCGATAGTTACCCAGCATTTGCTCGTAATGGGTTGAGGGAAAACCCCGGAATAAACCTCAACCAGGTAACTTGCCCCGACCGGGAATCGAACCCAGGCCACCTCGTTTCGCGGCCAGACGTTCACCAAACATAATTAGGAACGTGAAATCCAGACGTTTGAGATGGGCAGGGCATGTAGCACGCATGGGTGAATACAGAAATGCATAGTGGAGTGTTAGTTGGAAGACCTCAGGGAAAAAGATCTTTGGAGAGGCCGAAACGTAGATGGGAGGATAATATTAAAATGAATTTGAGAGGGATGGGAGATGCTAGGGTCTGGATTAATCTTGGTCAGAATAGGAACCGATGGCGGGATTATGTGAGGGCGGGAATGAACCTCTGGGTTCTATAAAAGTCATTTGTAAGTAATCATAATTCCAGGCTTGGCCGGGACTAAAACCCGGACCGCCTGCGCGACAGGCCGATGGCCTACACATGTATCCATAGCATCCGTATTCTGCTCCCTCGTTTCGGTAAATGATGTTGATGATGATTATGATTATGATACTGATGGTGGTAGTGGTGGTATGCAATAAAAACTCTTGTTTTTCAGTCTACTCATAGATATTCTTGAAGTCCAGTGTTATTTGCTAGTGTTGCATATACAGGGACATCATTTTATTTTTACTTCAATTTTTATTGTACCTGAGTTTTTGAATGTACTTCACTCCCACCCCTTCTACTAGTAAACTTCCAATCGTCCTCCACACAGAACCAAGGCCGCGTATGCAGTCAAAGTGCCTTAGGATGATAATAAACAGTACTGAGTTAGTGAGTATAGTACGTTTCATAAATATATTCACGTTTATCAGTGACGAAAGAGTTTTCAATATTGAATCATATTTTCGTACAGGTACTGTGGTCCGTTTGCCTACGTCGCATCCCGATTTTCCCCACCTACTTCTGCTCGCCCCTCTGTAAAGGCTAATGGCTGGGCTATCTTAGCTCTTTTCTGAAAACATTAATTTCTGTTAGGAATTGGGCGTCTACGTAATATTATACTACTGTTTAAAATAACTTAAATAAAAGGACCTCCTTCCTTTCTACGATCCTGCGACGTAACTACTTGGATGGAAAGTAGATAGCATGTCTAAGTAATTTTACCTTTTCGGATCGGGCAGAAGTGAAGATTAAATTTACAGTACGTCATGTAATCTTTTACAGATTAGGTACAGAATTATTTCCACATGAGTTACTAGTACGAAGGACGAAACTGGTAATTGGAATTAAGTACAATAGTCTATAGTGCGATGATATACACAAAAGACTGAAGCCTATATCGAAATAAACGGCCACCACTTTCAAAAATGTGTTTAAATATCCACATTATGATTATTTTTCAATTTAACTTCATTATCTAAATTGTACGCTAATGTGCTGTAGACAGTATAATATACACTGCATAATGAATATGTCCGAATGGATAGCTCAGTTCGTGAGTAAAAACACTTATTGTTAATATTGTACTGTATTTCGATTAAACAAAAACCTAATGAAAATTATCAAACTCAAAATCGCGATATTTCCTAGTTTACGTAAATGGATGAACTACTTTACTTCCCTCCTATACCTAGTAAAGTGATTTGTTTGTATATTATGTCAGTATCATCGAACTCCAGTCGTGGAAGGGGGTAGCAAAGGTATAGCCAGG
Organism: Periplaneta americana; assembly: GCF_040183065.1. Lineage (NCBI taxonomy): Eukaryota > Metazoa > Arthropoda > Insecta > Blattodea > Blattidae > Periplaneta > Periplaneta americana. Next base: position 135,698,367 of record NC_091128.1, read on the forward strand.
TTAATATTAGAAATGTTAGTAAAAATAAAATGATGACTCTGTAGATTAACAACTATAGTTAGTATGAAAATTAAGTTATACATAATAATTTTGTGCACTAGTAGATGACGTAAAACGGAAATTTCTTTATCTAGGTCCATCCGAATGGAGCAAGGTCCGCAGCATTTGATCTGTAACACCGTTATCTCTAATGTAGGCCTACTCATTTCAAGCATATCTCCCTGCTGCTCAATCAGCAGAGAATAGAATGTTTTTATCAGTTGCTTAGTTGAAGGATTTATGAAACAAATTTTCATAGCAAAATGATACTGAGATTATTATCCAAGATATTCAAATTATTACACACTTAACTCATGACTATAAATTCTCGTTGCTCTTGAAAGGGGGTAAGAATATTTTATTACTTTATGCATTAGTTGTAATTATGGGGAAAAAATTCAATTTTGCCGATTCTGCAAAAATCTATAAATACGCAAAATTGTTTAGTTTGATTTCTACATTGTGAAGTGTTTACAACTTATGTTGCTTTCCAGTGACATAGGCACATTACGCAATTTTGTTTTCTCCACACAGATGAAGAGAGTTGCAGAGTTCAAGCAGAAGAATAGTGCCATACTGGACAACTTGATGCCTGCAGATGAGGAGAGGGCCTTGCTTGAGCACCGGGTAGTCAATGTATTGGCAGACAGGGACCAAAAGGGCAGGCGAATACTTATAACTCACAATGGCTGTAAGTGTTTTGTCTGTTGTAACTCTTACTACCCGGCAAAGCGAACTTCGGACTTGACCTTGTTGGCAAGAGCGCTGCAGTCGACCAGGTGATTGTTTATGTTACGATACAATGACGTCACAACGTTGTTGTTGCACATACTGGGTGTTCATTTCAAAGTGTGTTATGACGTCACTGTTGTGAGTCAGCGATTTGAAGCGAGTTTCAGCTTATTTAAGGGGCGTTCAATCTGAACTTGAGAACGTGTACGGTATAACTTGAACGTCGTAGCAACAGATGGCGGTCTGTACGGTCTGTATGCTATACTAAAAGCCAGATTATGAACCGACGAAACAGGAAGTAGTTGGATGGGCGAGAGGAAAGTGCGGGTTAGAGGGGTAGCCTGTGCAGTGATGACACGTTGAGTGTGGGGGATGGAGGGGAGAACAAGAACGGAGCTTTTCATTGGACCTCGCGTGAAAATGTCGTCTGCTAACGAAAATCTGGCAACGGAATCACGGAGACAGTGTAGCCAGTTTATTTGCAGTACCACGTGCATTACGAGTCGCATTTCGTACCAGCGTCATTAGCTCGTGCTTTCTTAAAAACAGTAATTTTAATTACTAATATTGTGGATAGAGTTATCGAGAACTATATACAGTAGTTATTTTAAACATATCGGTGACAAACGCTGAACACGCTTTGAATCTCGCGCCACTATGTGGCAACAGAGCTCAGAAAGAGACCAACAGAACGTTGCTTCCGGTTTAGTCGGTTCATAACCTGGCTTTTAGTAGGCTATACCAGAATCTCTTTCGAACTGTATTTTGCGCGGGCAAATCGTACGCAGGGTATTTGTTATCATCGGTAATGACAACAATCCGCAACACAAATCAAATGCTCCGTGTCCATGTTGAGCGTCGAAGTTAATGTCAACAAATACGTAAGTAATCGTCTTAACCCTGTCCCCATGAAGAAAAAAAAACTCACCACAGTACGTGTTTCCAAACAGTTCACATTCCTGCCATTAATGACAATACCGTACGTATAGGTAAGTACTCTTCAGAATGAACGCCGTACTTGCTAGGCAACTTCTCTGGCACATTGGTAATACGCCTCTGCGGAAGTGTAGGAAGATTGAATTCTCTAGGCTCATCGGCTAGCCACATGACGGCATACAGCGAGCAATGGCACACTTTGAACTGAACACGCAGTATTTTCCGCGTCGGAAGTTCGTTTTGCCGGTAATACATCAGTAGTCATAAATAAAGTCGCGACGCTGTTATTCCCGGCGTGACTCCTCCTCTTTGCTTACGTCTTAGGAAGTGAAGGCTCTATAAAGTCTAGGTAGGTAGTATCGTTCGCCATTTTTGTTCTTTCGTTGCCGAGCTACCAGACGAGGGATCTATTTGCCACACCGTTAAATATTATCATGTCGTAGCTCCTATGATAATAAATCAAACGCACTGTAATTCAGCAAATAATTGAGCGGCAAATAACGTCCTCGTGTCCTTTCTACGAACGCAAACAAAAGAGCCAAAATGGCGGGCGATTATATTAAGTATTTATCGAGCCTTAGGAAATGCTGAACGTCTTCACCAGCGAATCACAAGACGCACATGTTTAATAGCCGATCTGCAACGTGATTGGCTGCCGGAAATTAGAGCGACGGGACTATAGTTCTCTACATCGACGTAAGGCATAGTCCTCATATCCCTCATTTAATATAATCCCTGTGATTGGTGCTGCGGCACGGTCTAATCATAACAATGCTGTCTTTTTACATAGAAAAACGAGAAATGGAAGGGAGACAGTCTAGTATGAGAGAGAATAGATAGGGAAGGATATATAGCAATTCAGTTAAAACAGAAGAATTGCAACTAATTAGGAAATATTTAGCAAATGAATATATTATTAACATATTAACATAACATATATTATTAACATAAAGGGATGAGAGTCGAAAAGTAGAAATGTAAAGATCTACCATAACTATGAATTGTGAAGTTGGCTGACAAATATATCAATATCATTACTTTCTTTATTATAGAGAGACTTACCGCCTACCTATCATACACAAATAACTGTTGAATAAATATATATATATATATATATATATATATATATATATATATAATCACTGTGTAAGAATAATAATGACATAAGCATTTTTTATTATAAAAAATTAAACAGAAGTTAAAATTTGTTAAAATTTGGATGGCTGTGAAAAAAAATTACGTTTCAAAGGTTTTATAAGGATATTTATAAATATATTCTACTAGAACTTAGTATAATATTAATAAATTATATCGTAGCATAATAATAATAATAATAATAATAATAATAATAATAATAATAATAATAATAATAATAATAATAATAATAATAATAATAATAATAAACTAAATTTAAAATACCGATAATGTAAATTGTAAACAATTTTAATAAAACTAGTGTTCGCATTATTTTTTTTTTTTTTTTGGTTTCGTGAGAGATTTTCGAACGTTTTTGATAATACATATAAGCTATTCGGATGTTCCAATGTAAATTTTCTTATTATTATTATTATTATTATTATTATTATTATTATTATTATTATTATTATTATTATTTTTACTGTCGACCACTTCTGTTAATTGAAATACATTAAAATACTACGGCCGCGATGTCTACGAGTTCTTTGAGTGCTAATGGCTCGATCTTTCTATTTGCAGCGCTTTGGGACCCCTCGCAAGTCAGTTCTGATCAGATTTTCAGGATATTCTACATCATTCACCAGGCTGCTTTGAAGGAGCCCATATCTCAGATTTGCGGAACTGTTGTCATTATGGACTTCGATGGTCTGGGAATGAAACAAGTGAGGGGTCTCTCACCCGCATTCTCTCTACGGCTTCTAACCTTCATCCAGGTAAGTGAAATACTGAAAATAGTTAAATATTGAATATGGCATTGTCTACTTGCTAGGAAATAATACTGTACTCTCTTTATGCCATTCATAATATCATGAGTTACGTAATAATCATATACTGAAAAACAATAATCTTAAAAATAGGATTTTAATAGTTATTTTTAGACAGTCCTTTCATAATGACGACTTTTCGATCCTCATTTTAGTACCGGTATCGAAAAGTCATTGATTTCCGCATGCATAAATTAGCGTGCTTAAAAGTAAATTTCCGTGCCTAAAAGTACTTTTAAGCATGCTAATTAGAAATACTGAAAACATAAATTCCAGCTACTATTTACTTATTATAAATATTCACAACACAATTATTCTTTTTCTTCTTCTGCCTGACAAGTGTTAGGCCACAAGGCCTGTTACGGTCTCACATAAAATTTTCACGCCATCTCTTAGCAGGACGACCCACAGATCTTTGGCCATGTGGTACATAATTATGAATTGCCTTTGGGAGTCTACTATCACTCATTCTTTCCAAATGATGTTTCCAATTAGACTAATATTGAACAATGTAATCTAAAACTGGTTGAGTTTTTAGTTCCTTTAAAATTTCACAATTTCTTTTCAGATCCCATTTAGTATAGCCCGCTGTTCTTCGCATGAATCGTATTTCACAAGCCGTTATTCTGCTTTTATCTGCTTTCCTCAGTGTCTATGCTTCGCTGCCATAACTGAGCATCGGTCGTGCCAATGTGCTGTAGAGACGTATGCGGGTGTGTTTCTGAACCAAGGATGGTTTCATCACACTATTTATAATGCCTACAGCTCTTGTGTATTTATTAATTTTCTGTGATATGTCCAATTCTTCAAAAATGGAAAGATTGTAACCTAGATATGTGAAACTATTACATCTTTCTAATATTTTATTATCGAGACAAATTTTACTTTGTATTGTATTAATAAAGGAGACATGATCATATTGTTAGGTGACTTTAATGCCAGAATAGGCAATAAGAAAACAACACTATTATTTAAATTGAAAATTGCAACATTTGGAGATTTGATGCATACATTAGGCTATTCACTTCCGAATCACTCATTTTTCTAATTATATTTATCATTTTCGTTGTAATATTAAAAAATTACATGACAAGCAGAACTCCACTTAAACAATTTCCTAACAACCAGCAAAACAATCACCATAGCCTACTACAAATCCGAAGGCCGTGAACTCTCTTTCCATGCGAATGTAATACTCTTTTGTCTTTAACATCAGAAGTTCGCCATTGCGAGAGAACGAATCAACAATGTTATTCTCTATAAAATATAAATATATCTGTGGTGTTCGGGTAAAGGACGATAGTCATTTTTTGTGCAGATGGAATTTGTTCTCCAGATGAACACATAAGTCAAATTATACAAGTGAGTGTGAAAAATTCAAAAGAAAAGGAGAAATATTAACGAGCATGGAAAATAACTAAAGAACGTCAATGTTATCCGTATTTCGATATTAAATTTAGCTTGCATCTAGACTAGAATATGCAATAGGCCTAGTTAAGTAGCATTTTTTTATGTACGATGCGAAGAAGTCGGTATAACACGAAAGGTAATACATACAGTTCTCTGCAGATGGCTCTATAAATGCGGAAACCCCCTGCAAGCCAGAGTCCGCTGCAAGCTAGAGCTCTACTGCAAGCCAACAACAAGCGACATATGCGGCAAGAGGCGAAATCATGTGCTATCTTCTCGTTTTCTCGCTAGGGGGGGGGGGAAAGGCCTTCTTTCCTGGAATGAAGGTCATAGATTATTTTGTAAGCGTTTCCAATGTGAACACTCCCTTGTTATAGCACTCATATAGTGTAATTCGAAGTAAATCGCGAATGAAATCATCGATCAGGGTGTATTGTAATCGAGTGGTTAGAAGGAATGCCGTTATGTTCTGTCATCGACTATACCTTTGTATAATATCCCTGAAAACACACACACACACAAAGATATATTATTAAATGGCAACATATAAAAGAGAACGACCGCTAGGATCTCCACTGTAGAAATGAACTTTTGGTAACGATCGCTAGATGGAAGAATAGTAGCAAGCTCCATGGTGTAATCACAGCCTAGTATATATAGTCGCGAAGCCCAATACGTAGTAAATGTGCAAACATTAGATAGTTGCTCATCACTAGGATCGCTAATATCGCCTCATTACAGGTAATGTAAAATAGTACCGTCACAGTCTATTGTTTCTAGTATCCTCAAAACTCAAGCTTCGTGACTGTAATAGTAGACTGTGGTGTATTTTATTACTTCAAGCTAGATCTACGAATTCCTTTCTCACTGTCTCGTAGAGAAAAACGATAGTGAGAGTCACATAAGAACAGTTCCTAAACAGCAAATATTGCCGTCTTGTCAGTGTTGCCAACTGTTACCAGATATCAAACGATCCTACGTACTAAATTACTTATTTATTTGCCGTAGTTTATGTGAAAAGTTATTCTAAATAATTCAATAATTTGTAACATATTTTCATAGGCAAACTATACGGGAAAGGAATCAACATGTCAAGTATTTTGTCTGGCAATACGAAATTCATTGATTTGACTAAATAACTGACTCACGAGACCTAACCTAAAAATGTATTTTGTTTGACCGCATGAAATTATTAGTACTAACTCCAAAAACTTACCTGACTATTATCTTGAATTATAATCACAACGCAACACATAAAATAACTATTACATATTAATATTAATACTGATATTTATTAGCATGTTCAAATTTCACTAACTTCCAGTAACCGGTTCAGAAATCTAGTACAATTTTAATTTCATGGAACTCCAATACCGACAAATATTGTCGATATTTGTCTCAGCTGCCAACATACCAGTTACAAAATCACTACCATTTGTAGTATTTGTCAGTATCGAAATTCGAAACGAAGTTGGCAAAAGAAAATTCAACTTGCAAACTATAAAATCACTACAATCCACTAGCATATGTAGTAATGGGGAAAAAATGGTTAGGTTTCACCCTTAGGGTATGAAGTAAGCTGACCCGGACTATAATTTGAAAACGCCCTTACCCAAATTTGATGATTCATCATGGACAGGGTATTTCGAATTCAAACAAAGATTAAATAGTCTATAAGTACAATATAGACTACGTAAGCGTAGGCCTAAAGAATAATTATCAAACATTAAATACAAGTGGGAACATATTATAATATATGCATAGGCAGAGATTACGGTGCTTATCTGACCAGAGATAAGCACATCAGCGCAAATAGGTTTTTTGTGCACTCGTAATGGAATGAGATGCGTGCAAGAAGTGCTGCCATCCGCCACACTACGTATTATTCTCTAACTATAAAATCCGTAGGGGGAAAGGAACTGACCATCCTATCCCATTATCTCCTGGCCTAGCTGCCTCATAAGTGGTGTCTTGTTGGTATCAGTTGTGAGGTTCAGGCCTGTCTTCGGACAGTTCATTAAACAACAATAACAAAATCCGTATACCAGATCAAATATGTTATCGTAACACTGTAATTTATATCTTATTCTTAGAGACGAGAATTTCATGCACTATAAAATCCCAACATATGCATGCAGTCATGCACTATGAAAGTATGAAACATGCACGATCAAGTGAAAAATACACTAAAATATGCATTTTCATTTTTGTTCCAAATTTCTTATTTCACTTCACTTCACTTCGCTTCACTTTTTTTTTTACACAGTTAACAACAAACAAAATTTCTAATTGCTTTCTGTGAGGTTACTGCGTTTGTCAGTCAGTATGTTTTTGTAGGCAGAAAATAATCTCTACATCACAAGAAGTTGTGGGTGCAACCTAGAATTAACCTTTTTCTTTTATTTAGTTTTTTCCTTTTCCTTCTTCAATCCTGATTCCGTAAGCTAAAATGAGGGACATAAAAATCTACAAACTGAGGTGTCCACTCAAAACCATTAAAACATGCATTTGAACTGAATATAATGTATATTATATGCATGATTAATCTAAAAATGGCTTAAAATATGCATTATGCATGTTTTTATCCCCAAAAAGACCAAAACATACAAATATGCAGGAAAAAATACACTTATTTGGAACCGGAAAGTAATGAAATGGATAAGTACTAAGTTTGAATTATGTCCTATGTTCCTATAAAAATTTTTCAACGAAGAAGGGGAGCGTCTTTGTACGCTTTGCAAAGAAAAGGACTCCTATAAACATATTTTATTACAGTGTGTCGAATTGGAATATGTACGGAGAAAATATCTACCACCCTCGATGCTAAATCAGACTAGGAGTTCGCTTGCATGTCTAGACTTCATGAAGAATAGAGAATGGGAATAAAAGACTGGATTGTTTCTCTTGAAGGCGAGAAAGATTAGAACTGCAGCTGTTGAAGTTTGTGACGTGAACTGAGGAAGGGATAATAGTATCCACCCAACTGTACACTTTTATGCCTTTTAGGTTAGGATATATTATATAATGTGTTTTATTGTGCCACTTCCATTTTAATATGTGTGTTCTTTTAGAGAGTAGTTGGATGTAATCATAGGTTGGGGGGGGGGAACCTACAAAGGAGGACTTGTTTTGGCTACAAAGCACGTACGGTCAGAAGACACGTGCATTGAATTTTAGAGAAAATTATGATAATATAAAATCTGTATGTATAATATTACTCTACCTACCTACCTACCCGCCCGCCCACCCACCCACCCACCCACCCACCCACCCACCCACCCACCCACCCACCCACCCACCCACCCACCCACCCACCCACCCACCCATCCATCCACCCACCCACCCACCCATCCATCCATCCATCCATCCATCCATCCATCCATCCATCCATCCATCCATCCATCCATCCATCCATCCATCCATCCATCCATCCATCCATCCATCCATCCATCCATCCATCCATCCATCTATCTATCTATCTATCTATCTATCTATCTATCTATCTATCTATCTATCTATCTATCTATCTATCTATCTATCTATCTATCTATCTATCTATCTATCAAAACGTGCATTTGCATAGAATTCTCGTCTCTACAGTTTTTGTATCCTAGAGCCCTTCATTTTGAAGAAATCACATACAACATTATATTGATAGATATCAGAAGGAACTTTCTTCCTACCAGTATTTGAAATGATGGCTGATTTTCAATTAAATTATTTGTTAATTTTAGTTTCATTCGAATTTTATAAACTTTTATAAAATGAGATTGTAATTTCTGTATCTCTAGAACTGCTAACAAAGTACTGTACATTGTTTACAGGATGCAATGCCACTACGATTGAAAGAGGTGCACATAGTGAACCAGCCATTCATTTTCAACATGGTGTGGCAGATGTTCAAGCCCTTCATCCGCGAAAAGCTGAAGAAGAGGGTAAGTTACAACGGAACAAATTTTCATATACATGACTGTTCATTTCTGGATAATATTAAACTAGCGACTGAACATCTGAAGATTGTCTAAATGATCGGAACTATTTATTGCTTTTACTTACATTGTACAGGTTTTAGTTTAAAATATATCGAACCACGGAACGCTTGGTTGGGAAGCGAACACTATTTAAATATCTTACTGCATGAAATAGTAGTCAAAGGGTTTTCAAATAATATGACTATTATGTGTCTAAATATACTGATTGTGAGACAAAGTAAAACACCGTAATATAATTTTGATCTTATCCCTGATCACATAGCTTATATATGAGCTGTTCAGAGCAGAATTGGTGTAAGTCAAAAATGGGTAATGAGGGTTAAAGTAAACATTCTGTAAAATACAGCGCAAAGTAGCAATTAATATTCAATTTATTGAACATATGCAGAACACATCACAAATGCCAACCACACCTACAGAGACATCAACACAGACATGGAAATACTGCACATCTAACCAAAAAGCCAGAAACTCAACACACTAGAACAATATGAAATATACAGACACACGAAAACACACCCCAACGATATTCTCAACACACAACTCAATTTCAAAACACATACACTCTTTGACTCTACACTACGAACGCACCCACACAGGAAACAAGAGGCGCCAACACCAACAACGACCAGTTCCGAAGATGACCGAAAATAGGTCGAAACATGTTAACAAGGTACGTTAAAATTTAACACAAGAAAGTTCTTATCATTCATATTCCGAAATTTATTTAAACTATTAGTAGTCAGTGAATAGCACGAGGGACATATTAACTGCTACTTTACGCTGCATTTTACAGAATTTTTACTATAAACCTCATTACCCAATTTTGACTTACACCACTTTTGCTCTGAACGACTCATATCATAATGGCCATGCCTATGTTGTGAAATGACAACATATAAAAGGGAATAACCGCTAGGATCTCCGTTGTCGAAAATAAATTTTTTCGTAACGACCGCTAGATGGAAGTATAGCTCCAAGCTATTGCCCCATGCAATTCTATCAGGGTTATAACGTGACTTTTTTGCAGTCGCTAGATGGGAGCACAGTGAAATTGGTAAAAAGTTGTTGTCTTGAAAGTAAATTCGACTGATCAATCTGTTATGTGATCATGGATATTATGTAAAACGTTTTAATAGTATATGTTTTAAAAAACTTAAGGCGTTAGGTACAGCTTACAGCACTACAATTTTTGGAAATATTCGATATTTTTTTCCTCCATTATTGTACCTTGTACAATAATGAAAATTGGTATGTGTAAAACACTGTCCTTCTGCTGTATGAACAAATATTTGTACAATTAAAAAAATTATTTACATTTTTTTTTCAAAATTCAGTTCACTGTGCAGTGATAAAGCGTTTCCCTCATAACTCATAAACTTGTTAACTTTTTCATGTTCTCTCTCTTTTATTTTATTGCCGAAACTCATATTTACAATATCATGCTCTTTCAACTACATTCCTTAATAAATATATTTTTTTTATTTTGTGTTAGAAGAAAATACTGATATTTGACAATTTTTAAAATGAATTTATTTTTTATCAGAATCTGTGAAGATAGATGAGTGATCTTGAATCATATTGCAAATATATCATGTATAAATACACATAAACAATTTTATCACAGAATGTTGGATAGTTTTTTTAGTTATGTAGGAAACGCTTCATCAATGCGCTTTTTTTAAATCTTAAAAATATTGTTTTCATATAGCAGGACAGTGGTTTAAACGTACTAATTTTAATTATTGTACAAGATACAGTAATGGAGACGAACAATGTTGAATATTTCCAAAATTTTACTGCTGTAAGGTGTACATAACCCCTTAAACATTCATAAGCCTTCTTTAAACCTTTGAGAGTTGGTAGTGAACAAAAGTAAATCAGGCTTCGTTATTGCTTCGCAAAACACTAAGATTGTCACAAAAATATTAATGACATTACTTACGGTTCACTCTGTAATTGAAGACCTCAGTGGCAAAAAAGATCAAGTCCAATTTTTTTTTCCAAAATCGACATTTAGTATGCACTGCATAGATAAATATATGCTGCACACTTTAGTGCAAGAATCAGTCAAGTCTGACTTTTAATAACGTATCTACAGGTGAAAAGGACTTGACTGTTTCACTGATTTGCGTAAAAAAACAGACAGATCTTCCCTCTAGACAGAAGGTAGATAATAGTAATATACGTTACAAGAGCGGTATGTTGACGTTTTCATGGTCGAGGAAAAGATTGAAAAAGCGAAACGTAGTTGAGCTTTTTTAATTTCCGAGGACATGAAAACAAACATACCGCTCGTGTATCGTACATTATTTTGTGCGAAGATCTTTTATTACATACCTGAAAGACGAATTTCTAATTAGTTGCAATGAAATCTCCATGTTGGTTTCTGTTTAATGACGGCAACTTCGGAAAACCAAAATATCTTTCTTCAACATTGTTGCTATAAAATGTTTTCTGTGTTTACTATAATCCAGCAGGCCGTGATATACGTCTGTCTTTTTTTTCCCCCAGTCTATAAATGCGAACTTAAAAACAAACGGTAAGGTTATGTAATGATTTATTTTTCATTTTAATATTTTAACAATATTATTTATATAACATATTGCAGTAATTACATCGGCATCTGGAATCTTGTTGATTTTTTCACGGCTTCCTTAATGTTACTTGTATCAGGAATGCAATAAGTTTTGTGGAGTAGTAGACTTTACTTAATTTTTGCAAATATTTAAAAACAATAATTAACATTGCAATTTAGGTGAAATTGCAGTGGTAAGTTTCCAATTTATAATTATTACTATGTTAAACGTCTCTCAAAAATAATATGTTAAAAGCCTAAAGCAGTAAAATGAATGTCGCGCTTAAGCGGTAAGAAGAGGGAAATTGTTATGTATGTTACGTTGGGAATACTGAATGTGGTATTTCACACTTACCGCGTATTGGTTCTGTGCGGAAAACAAGCAAATACGCACGATCTCGCACAAATATTCTTTCCCTACAGTCCTATATTTCAGTACCAATTTTAACTACAGCTTTGGTTCCCCAAGATCAGATACTAGTAGCGCGTTTGTATGGTGATCCAGAGGTGTACTCGGGCGCGGGTTCGATTCTCGCTTGGGCTGATTATCTGGTTGCATTTTTCCGAAGTTTTCCCCAACCGTAAGGCAAATGTCAGATAATGTGTGGCAAATCCTCGGCCTCATTTCGCCAAATACCTTCTCACTATTAGCAATTGTGCCGTTCAGAGCAGAAGTGGTGGAAGTCCAAATTGGATAATGAGGTTTAAAGTAAAAGTTCTGTAAAATACAGCGCAAAGTAGCAATTAATATGTCCTTCGTGCTATCCACTGACTACTAATAGTTTAAATAAAATGAACATTAAGTGCTACTTTGCGCTGTATTTTACAGAATGTTTACTTTAACCCTCATTACCCATTTTTGACTTACACCACTTCTGCTCTGAACGGCTCAATTTCAACGGCGCTAAATAACCCAGTAGTTGATATGGCGTCGTTAAATAACAAAGTTAAAAAAATATTATAAGCTTAGTCTTATTGGCTGCACTAAGCACTTTAAGCTTTAAAATACTGTATAAAACAAAAATGGTTTGAAAATATATAATATACGTAATCTATGTGTATGTATATATAAATTAATACATATGCATTGATTAAACCCTCAACGGGAACTCATCTGAGACTGAGGTACATTTCGTAGATTTGTTTTCAAACAAAAAATAAATGAAGTTCAAACATGACAAAGAAATCTATTGAATTTCCGGTACAAAAAACATCCATGTCCATCATTTTAAAAACATTTTATGACGAAAGGGAACTAACAAGAATATTGATAACCACATAAGAAATCCACTAATTTCCTGAATTATCGTGTAAAAAATCGGTTTGAAGTTAATGGGCATTCAATTTTTGTGGAAAGTTTTTTTTATATCCTGTGAAATTTTCATTTCTGGACTTGACTGGTTTTTGCACCGAGGTCTTCAATTATAATGTGTAATAACATTTTGAGAATTTATTTTACACTGATGTTACTTCTACAGATGTTCTTTCACGGAAGGAAAATGGAGTCCCTCCATGAACACATCGACCCCGAATATCTTCCCGAGAATTATGGAGGAAAGCTTCCCAAGATCAACTATTCTAGTGTAGACTGGTATCCTGTGCTTAGGACGTTGGATGATACCTTCAAAGGTAAACAATATCATTGTAAAATTAATGTGCTAGTGTAAGTTTCAGTGGATGTACGGAAAGAAAACTCGTAAACTATTAGAATTATTCATGAAATCCCGTGAAGGGCAAGGACCTCGTGTCTATGCAGGGTGGCTTGACAAGCAGTTCCCGGTGTAAGCTATTAAAAGTCATAATAGTACTGTTACAGGTAGCGGAGCCAATTCCAGAAATTGTAATTAGTTTTCTTTCCTATAAGAAGTTAGTATTTGGTTATAGAATTATATGGTTCTATGATGATTAAGTGAAAGTCTCAGGAATCTTCTATGCCACATCAATACATTTAAGAATGCAGTTATATTGTCAGACTCCAAAGCAGCTATTCTATCAATAGTCTCTAAACACACACCTTCATCTCACACAGCAGAAATAACTAAAATGCTTTCTCAATTAATATCACTCAATAAAAGAATTGTATTCCAATGGATACCATCCCATTGTGGAATCCTGGGAAACAAGAATGCGGATACTTTAGCAAAGAAGGGCAGCACTGCTACTTACAGACCTGTTACTAAATCTACGTATTACTCTGTGAAGAGATTTATTAAATCTACATACTTAGACTTCAACAAACAAAATTTGATAACAGAATCTCAAGGGAAAAAATGAAACTCTCTGCATCATAATCCATAGTTAATTCCCGATTTACCACGCAAATCGCCTGTAGCTGCATTTAGATTGGCAACAGGCCATGATTGTTTGGCCAAACACCTGCATAGAATTGGAATATATCGGTCCCCTAACTGCCCATTGTGCAACTCAAACCAAGAAATGGATTCGGAACACCTCAAAATCTGTGCTTCAGTCGCTGACCATGACAATATCTTTGAAAAATATTGGAGTGCAAGAGGTCAAATGACTTTATTGTCAAACGCCTGGCATTAGAAAACAACAACATATTTCTATGATAAAGAGATATGAAATATCATAGAATAGAAGAAGGAAGTTGAATGTTGGCAGGAAGAACACAGAACAACACAGTTTTTGTTCGTCAGAAACTCTATCTTAGATAGCCTATATCAATTTTTATTTTCTGTGATCATAGGCGTTAAAAATTAAAGCTTATCATTAGATTCCTGAGTAACTTACTTTTATTAATATCGCTCATAATAAGTGGTACGAAGAGACTGTGTTCAGACTCTGTTATTTGAATACAGTGATGTGAAAAAATGTTATTCAGAGATGTGGTTCAAACTGCCTTCCTTTTAACCGAATGTACAATTGATTTCATGCTCTACAGACTGTCTGGCAGGCTATGGTCAGAATGTCAGGAGTTTGTCGAATAGTCGCTGCAGCTTCAACAAAGAGAACAACCAGTTTTTCTGCCGTATTTATCGGGGTCTCGTAAACTAGATATTTCATATCCTCCACGCAAAGAAATCCATAGGGGTTAGGTCGGGTGATCGAGGTGGCCGTGCTATTGTTAACAGACTGTAAATTTACCTTTCTTAGCAATCCACTCACTGCGTTTGTAACACGATTCGCCTTACAACGTGTTGCAGGCAAAACAATCAAAACAGAACTGACTGGAAAGTGGTCTGAAGTTAGCCAAGAAACCAAGCAAAATTGTGCGTCTGTCAGAGTTTTGTCAGATAAAAAAGCTGTGTGTTTTTGCCTCCTCTATCATCCCTGAAACATTATAAACTAACTTTTTTAACAACCTGTACATTCTTAACCATACTAATTGGATCATTTGTGATTTCAGAATGGAATTCCTTTGGATACAAGAAATGAGGGCAAGGAGGTGGATAAATAGAAGAAGAAATGACGTCCGTTCCGGTGGCATCGTCTTGGGAAACTGAAGTAAACGATTAAAGAGAAGACATCGCAGTGATAATTTCATCTCGGCACAGATTCATAAGATAGTCAGTTCTCATTTCGACTCAAATGTCTTGCCGCTTCTTCCACGTCAGACATTCCCGTCTCGCAATTCTGTAAAATATAGTTACACATTTGTAAACTTTTATGAAGTTACTTTTTAAATTGTCAAAATCTGTAAAATCGATTTCAAGATAAAACATATTCGTTCTCATTTGTTCGGTTTCGAAACTGAATATCCTGAATATTAAGTTACGTAATACCATTTTATAGTATACACTGAACTAGCCTTTATTCAAAATTAAGGATAAAATTAAATTAAATAAAATTGACTGGGATTCAGAGAACAGTTATTTGCACGATAATGTGTTTTTTCGTCGTTACAACAAACGGCTGCCACGATTGAAAGTTGATTTTACTGAATTCAGAGTTGCCAACTTAGATACGTATGTAGATACTGCCTTCTATGTACGCTATAATCCCACAATGCATGTAAAATTCATACGCAAAAGGCAGTGTTAATTAATACGCATTATACGAAACAAATCACTGCATTTGAAATGCACTGAACTTTATTCAAAAAAATTCAAACTTCACTTAACAAAAAAGAAATAAAAATTATTCCAATTGAACACGAAATATTATAAGTGCCTGAATCATTTTTACTCCTTCAAATTAAAGTTGATGTGAAGTTTGTACGTTGGCCAGACTGCTAACATCAGTCAGCTGTTCATAGTGTAATGTATGTACTGTACATTAAGACTTTTAAAAATATTATTTTCAAAATATACTATCGTGCAAAAATACTGTAAAATACACGTTTGTGAAGTGCATTACAAAATATCGGAAATTGAAAAACTCGCTCTCCTTGTTTTTCGAACTTTTTCTCGATTTTGTAAAAAGCACTTCCCAACCTTGTATCGTAATATACTATTCTTCTTGTCAGTTACGTTTTGATTCTTTCAGAATGTTATAATTACTATCAAAGTATAAATTTCGTTGGAAAAATAATAATCATATACAAATAAAAGCTATCAGAATAACTTAACGTTTATTATCCCGTTTCCAATAACAATACTCTAGACTCTGTTACTATTAATATATTCGTTATTCTTTATAAATAATTTTAAAAATGTACGTTGACACGATGCTGCATGATTCGACAAACATTCAATCGGAAGAGAGTTTAATAAATATTGCCGTAACATAAAATATGAAAATAAAACCCAAAATAATTTATTTAAAAAGCAAGAAAGAGTTTATCTGTGGATGTAATGCCAAACGAAATTATATATTTATTTCCATGGTCTATAATATGATTATTAAATAATGTTCTAATAAAACATTTAACATAAGGATATATTTTGTAAATAAATATTGATTGAAAACATTCCAACAATTTACCAGAGCAATATGAGCTGAAACTGTGAATATTATTACATACAATTTATGTATATGTTTTGTTGTGTACTGATAAAAACTTTATAAATAAAAGTCTGTTTCGTTATTTTAAAATTTATTTTGGATAATGTGGACTTAAAAGATCGTGTATCCAAGATTATAATTCACATTCATAACAAAGAAACTGCACATATGAATCAGTCGTTCACATTAGGATTAACTTCATTTCCAGAATTTTTCAAGGATATGGACATATTCATACAAAGTTGTAAAATATATCGGGTGCAGATGTATTAAACTTCAAGAGAAATCAGCAAACTGGAATAAAGACAATGCCAAGATTCAAACCTTTAGTTAAATTCAGTTACAGACCGATTATATTTAGTCCTGACAGCTCAGCGACGCGAAAGAGGGGAAGTAATCGGAGGAGTGGGGAAAGTTCCGGAGTAGAGATAAGGGTGAGCAGTTGGTAAAGGCAAGCGAGTGAATAAACCAAACACCCCTTGGCGTAACTAAATGGACTCGCCTGTCCCACGCGCACATCTCCGGCGACTATCAGGACTAAATAATCGTACTGTACTTTCGAAGCAAAGTGTAGCAACATACCCGAAATGTTTTAATGTACCAGATATTGTTCCGAAGAACAGCAGCAGCCTCGTGAGGACTATCGAGAATAGTTAACCATTTCTCATACTTTCTTGCTCCTGCATGTTATTTTACAATTTTCCTTCATGTCGTGCAGACAAGATCCTGTATATGACATATTTTTTTGGCAATTGCATGCTCGGGGACTCGTAACCGGCGTAGTTCAGTCGGCTGGGGCGCTTACCCGCCGATCCGGAGTTGCTCTCGGGCGTGGGTTCGATTCTCGCTTGAGCTGCTTACCTGGTTGGGTTTTTTCAGAGGGTTTTCCAAATTGTAAATCAAACGTCAGGTAATCCATGGCGATTACTCGGCCTCATCTCGCCAAATACCATCTCGCTATCAGCAATCCCTTTGACGCTAAATAACCTCATAATTGATATAGCGTCGTTAAATAACCAAGTAAAAAACTGCATGTATTTAAACACCTGCGACATTGAAGTCACGTGATGTGTAAATTTTCATTTCAACAAGTTTTACTGCACAACCAAGCTTACAAGTATGCACTAAGCACATCTTGTGATCTTTCTGGGCATTTAAACAAATTTGGACAGATAAGAAGAGAAGTTTCACACAAGAGAACCTGGAGAAATCGTTGATTGTTTACTGCCATAATTATTACGTGAATGGCAAAGAAAGTTAAAAAAAGCTGGAAAGTTAAAAAGTTCGAATTCAAATATATGTGTTATATGAATAATTGTATATTACTTACTTGCTTACTTACTGGCTTTTAAGGAACCCGGAGGTTCATTGCCGCCCTCACATAAGCCCGCCATTGGTCCCTACCTTGAGCAAGATTAATCCATTCTCTATCATCATATCCCACCTCCCTCAAATCCATTTTAATATTATCTTCCCATCTACGTCTTGGCCGCCCTAAAGGTCTTTTTCCCTCCTGCCTCCCAACTAACACTCTATATGCATTTCTGGATTCGCCCATACGTGCTACATGCCCTGCCCATCTCAAGCGTCTGGATTTAATGTTCCTAATTATGTCAGGTGAAGAATACAATGCGTGCAGTTCTATGTTGTGTTACTTTCTCCATTCTCCTGTAACTTCATCCCTCTTAGCCCCAAATATTTTCCTAAGCACCTTATTCTCAAACACTCTTAACCTATGTTCTCTCTCAAAGTGAGAGTCCAAGTTTCACAACCATAAAGAACAATCGGTAATATAACTGTTTTATAAATTCTAACTTTCAGATTTTTTGACAGCAGACTGGATGATAAAAGTTTCTCAACCGAATAATAACAGGCATTTCTCATATTTATTCCGTGTTTAATTTCCTCCCGAGTACCATTTATATTTGTTACTGTTGCTCCAAGATATTTGAACTTCTCCACCTCTTGAAAAGATAAATTTCCAATTTTTATATTTCCATTTCGTACAATATTCTCGTCACGAGACATAATCATATACTTTGTCTTTTCGGGATTGACTTCCAAACCTATCTCTTTACTTGCTTCCAGTAAAATTCCCGTGTTTTCCCTAATCGTTTGTGGATTTTCTCCTAACATATTCACGTCATCCGCATAGACAAGCAGCTGATGTAACTCGTTCAATTCCAAACCCTCTCTGTTATCCTGGACTTTCCTAATGGCATACTCTAGAGCAAAGTTAAAAAGTAAAGGTGATAATGCATCTCCTTGCTTTAGGAATAATTGTCTATTTACAAAAAAAGAAAAAAGAAAATTGATGAAAATGATGATGGATTGGTGACGGATCACTACTTTAAATTATTTTCATTTACTGTATATCATATTATTAACCAAATAAAGCTCCAAAGTGTATTTTTACTGCATATATTTCAATTTTTAGCGCATATTTCAACAGTTTTTACTGCATATTGGTATGCATATTTTCAGGTTTTTTAGTGCATAAAATTCCGTGGTCTACTGATAACACACATAGGATAAATTCGTAATTCAAAGTTCTAAGAGTGGAAAAACATAATGAATACAATGAAAGCCGACCTTGAGACCAAAGGCAGAGTTTCGTCATACAGACATAACGCAAACTAAACAGCGAACTTTCACTTTGATAACAATCTGTAGAAGCTTTAACCATTGGACTTAGCAGTCTTACGCAATATCTACGTAATTGTAGGTAAATGCCTTATGATTGGCTGCCTTAAAGACGTGTTTAGGTATGCAACATGCATCGAATTAACGGAAACACAACTGTGATTCAGAAATGAATTTAAGTAATGTTTAGAAACTCCAATTCAGTAGTGCGTTTAGTTAAATTATTCTCGACAATACATTTTTCCTACTTTTTAAACTAGCCATGGTGCACACGACATTCAGCTTTAACGGTTTTTGAAAAACCACTACAATGTCTTGTGTTAAAATTCCTCCAGGGCATATGTTTGATACTCTTGTAAGCTTTCTTCTGTTCAAGTATAGAGTCGTGTTGATCACACGTCAGGGAGATTCGGCATCAGATCAAATTAAATACGAAGTTCTCTACATCGCCATAGAAAAGAAGACAGAAAACAATAGAGTTCCTTTGAAATTTAAGATTTAATAGCAATTCTAAAACCACCAAACTGACAAAATTATCACATAAATGAAACTAGATTTCTAGCTCAGAGTGTCTTCTTGTATAGCTTGAATATTGATCTCTAGGGGGCGGAGGTTGACCTAAAAATCTACTTAAAATAATCATTAAAATCCCCTTAAACTAATGGAAAAATGACATAAAATCAAAAGAAAATGACATTTAAATACTATTCAAAGTACTCGCACCACAACTTCTTAAAAATTATTCACCTTGTTTCATTGACTGTCCTGCAAATCTCGGAGAGAGGAGGCAACTTCCTGGAAATTGGCTAAGATAAAGAAAAAGAGCATGCAAAAAATAAAGGTTTTAAGGGAAAACTATATATATTAATGACTGTTTACAATGTGTTTCAATCGGTGGTGGTCCATGTCAGTGACTTCATTCTCCGTCTCCTCTTCCTTCCAGTCCTCACTTTTGTTACCAGACCTTTCAGATGGGTGAGTGTAAATGACAAAACAAATTGTGGGCGCAGCGAGCATTCTTGCAATATTTATGTTAAAAATACTGTTTACTACAGTAGATATCCCTTCCGAACCATGTTGGGGACACAACATCCTGTCCAGGACACGGTAAAGTTCCCCGCTTCCAAACAAATTCTAAAGACAACCTCGTACCGACAAAAGAACAATAGCGGCCAAAGACCTCACTTAAACTAAGGTGTTTGTTCCAAACTATAAAACTTAAACTTCACTGTTATTCACTTATTCAGTAGGTAATTACTACTGACCTATTTGCTGAGAAAATAGTAATATGCGTTACAAGAGCGGTATGTTGAAGTTTTCATGTTCGAGGAAAAGTTTGAAAAAGCGAAACGTAGTTGAGCTTTTTTAATTTCCGAGAATTGAAAGAAAACATACCGCTCGTGTGTTGTACATTATTTTGTTCGAAGATCGTTTATTACATACCTGAAAGAATTTCTAATTAGTTGCAATGAAATCTCCATCTTGGTTTCTGTTCAATGACGGCACATTTGCAAAACAAAAATATCTATCTTCAACATTGTTGCTTTAAAATATTTTCTGTGTTTATTATACTCCAGCAAGCCGTGATATACGTCTGTCTTTTTTTCCCCCCAGTCTATAAATGCGAACTTAAAACAAACGGCTTCCTTAATGTTACATGCATCACGAATGCAGTAACTTTAGTGGAGTTGTAGTGTTTACTTAATTTTTGCAAATATTTAAAAACAATAATTAACAGTGCAATTTAGGTGAAATTGCAGTGGTAAGTTTTCAATTTATGATTATTACTATATTGAACGTCTCTAAAAATAATATGTTAAAAGCCTAAAGCAGTAAGATCAATGTCGCTTAAGCGGTAAGAAGAGGGAAATTGTTATGTGTGTTAGGTTGGGAATACTGAATGTGGAATTTTAGACTTACCACGGATTGGTTTTGTGCGGAAACCAAGCAAATACGCACGATCTCGCACAAAATATTTAACAGACCTATCGGTGAAGAAGAAAGTAAAATGTATTCAAAATGATCTAAAAGTTGTTCAAAGTATTAAAGGTGATAGTGCATCTCCTTGCTTTAGCCCGCAGTGAATTGGAAAAGCAACAGACAGAAGCTGGCCTATACTGACTCTGCTGTAAACTCAGAAGAACTGTAGTCCATCTTCTCATGTGAGTTCATGATTTCATTTTGTTACGTATACGTATTGAATACTAAATAGTTTAAGAAAATAAACTATTATTCGCACAGCACAAAAGAAACTTAATTTTTGCGAAACGTGTAAAACATAATAATGAAAGAACATTTGTAGCATTTGTGGCAATCATTGGTTACGTGATTGCGTTACGTATGACAAGGCAAAGCATGTATATAAGCTAGAGTTTTTATAATTGGAGAGGTGGATAATTGGATACCGTGAACGCGGAATCGTAAGCTATGTTTCTTATGGCAGACTCGAAGCAAGTTTCCTTACATAAGCTGGATGTGATCTATCGGTAGGAATTACGAGCCATGCTTTTATGACTAATACAAGCAGAGTATTATCAGATAACAGATGTTGTTGAAGCAGCCACGCGCGCTTCCTTACTCAGCAAGTTGCTGCTTAGTAATTTCCGTTGTAATCTGACAATTCGACACACAAATACTATAATAAATTTACCTCAATATTTCTCCTCATTGCTTTACGACACATCTATGTTTTTCAAATACAAAACATAAGAATGCTTAACAGGCGACGATTATTATTATTATTATTATTATTATTATTATTATTATTATTATTATTATTATTATTATTATTATTATTATTATTTGTTACTTAACGACGCTGTTTCAACTACTGGGTTATTTAGCGTCAAATGGTTATTGGTGATAGCGAGATGGTATTTGGCGAGATAATGCCGAGGATTCGCCATAGATTACCTGGCATTCGCCTTACGGTTAGAAAAAACCTTCGAAAAACCCAACCAGGTGATCTACCCAAGCGGGAATCGAACCCACGCCCGAGCGCCAACTCCGGATCAGCAGGCAAACGCGCTACCGCCTGAGCTACGCCATTGCCTATTGTTATTATTATTATTATTATTATTATTATTATTATTATTATTATTATTATTATTAGACTACTTATTTATTTAAAAGATTTATTTCTACTGATAGAGTTAAGGTCTTCTCTTCCACTCAACTCGTGTAAGAACATATAGCAAATATAACAACAATACAGGAACGATTTAAACAATTTACAAATAATAATAATAATAATAATAATAATAATAATAAGAGTAAGAGCAAAATGAAGACAAGTTTAGTTATTTTAAAAATAAAAATTATATATTTGAAAATTATAATTAATTATTATTATTATTATTATTATTATTATTATTATTATTATTATTATTATTATTATTAGACTACTTATTTATTTAGAAGATTTATTTCTACTGATAGAATTAAGGTCTTCTCTTCCACACAACTCGTATAGCAAATATAATAACAATACAGCAGCGTTGTCAGACAGAGACTAAACGGAGCGGAGCGCTCCACTATAACTCGTTGCGTGCTCCGGTGCTTCCACAGACATAAGCAAGTTCACGCTCCGACTGCACTCTCTAGCTCCACAACCGGTTTTGGAGCTGACAACTCTGACACTACTGCAATACAGGAACGATTTAAGCAATTTACAAATAATAATAATAATAATAATAATAATAATAATAATAATAATAATAATAATAATAATAATAATAGCAATAATAATAATAATAATACTAATACTAATAATAATAATAATAATAATAATAATAATAATAATAATAATAATAAGAGCAAAATAAAGACAAGTTTAGTTATTTTAAAAATAAAAATTATATATTTGAAAATTATTATTAATTATTATTATTACTATTATTGTTATTATTATTATTATTATTATTAATAGTATCATCATCATCATCATCATCATCATCAAAAACTTTAGTTTCATCACCTATTTCGTAACAATAGTTATTTAGACAACTAGTTACAAAAGTGGAGCTTTAGTAAGGAGAGGGTCAAGTTAAAATACGACCCGAGGGAGTGTTCTAACACCCATGAGTTTTTTTTCTCTTGTACGGAGGAGGGACCCGAAGGCTTACACTGCAGCCTAAGGCTTATTGTGCTTACCACCCCTACTCTTGTGATGATTTGGTAGCCGAACGGCCGCGCCCTTGTACAAGTACACCACGCCACACTGTGAACTTAACTTCGGCTGTTGTACCTATGGATGATGATTATGATGGTGATGGTGATGGTGATGATGATGATGATGATGATGATGATGATGATGATGATGATGATATGTGAATTAATGATGCCGAAATGAGTTCGAGATCCAACGCCGAAAATTACCCAACAATTTTATTCTGCTTCAATTGGTTAAGGGGAAAACCCCGGAAAAGCCCCAACCAAGTAACTTGTCCCAACCAGCAAGGCCAACCAGTATTTGATCCCGATCCCGCTCGTTTCATAGCCAGATGTGCTGACCATTACTCCACAGCGGTGGACCTATGCACCTGCGAGTTACTGAAGCTCATTTTGTAACGTCTTGACTGCAACATTTTATCTACGTTTCTTATTCATCGAAAATTATTTAAAAAATGAAGAAAATATATTTATAATCATTTTTAGTCCATTTCAGTCGGTCAAAGCTACTTGATTTTATACAGAGTTGTTTCCAAGGAAACAAGATTGTGCAGTTCCTTTAAAGGCTACATTTGTTTTATTTTGGTAAACGGAAAAGTGTGTTATAATATTATCACTTATCACAGTCACGAAGCTTGAGTTTATGAGGGTACTAGGAACAATAGACTGTGCAGGTACTATTTCGCATTGTCTGTAATGCGAAAGTAGCGATTCTAGTGGTTAGCAACTATCTATGGATGCATATTTACT
The DNA here is from genome assembly GCF_040183065.1 of Periplaneta americana. Classification (NCBI taxonomy): domain Eukaryota; kingdom Metazoa; phylum Arthropoda; class Insecta; order Blattodea; family Blattidae; genus Periplaneta; species Periplaneta americana. Next base: position 135,722,486 of record NC_091128.1, read on the forward strand.
ACGTATTGAGCTTCGTGACTGTATATGTATACTAGGCTGTGATATTATGGTATAAAATACTTCATACAGCCGCCACGGTGGTCTCGCGGATAGAGTGCTGGAATTATAATCCTGTGGACCCAGGTTCGATCCTGGTGTACCCCCAATTTATAACTTGTGTTGGGCAAACCTGCAGTCCAAGTAACACAGGGGTTTCTCCGGGAAGCTCCGGTTCCTCTGTGGCATCCCAAAAAATCTCCATAATAATCTCATCGAGGGTGTAGTGTAGACTAGCCTCCTATGGCGCACTGCATTTGCTTTCAGAGAAGTTCTTTGCACGTCAAACCAATAAACTGCTCTGAATTTTCTAGTTGATTAGCTCAATTCATATTGTAAGATTAGGACCAGACAATGTATTAGCTTATACAGGGACATCATTTTATTTTTACTTCAATTTTTATTGTACCTGAGTTTTTGAATGTACTTCACTCCCACCCTCCTACTAATGAAGTTCCAACTGTTCTCTACACACAGAACCAAGGCCGAATATAGTAAGCAGTACTGAGTTAGTGAGTACAGTACGTTCTAGAAATATGTTCGCATTTTCTATTGACGAAAGAGCTTTCAATATTTAATCATATTTTCGCACAGGTACTGTCCGTTTGCCTACGTCGCATCCCGATTTCCCCATGTAAAAGCTGGGCTGTCTTAGCTCTTTTCTGAAAACATTAATTTCTGTTAGGAATTGGACGTTTATGTGATATTACACAACTGTTTAAAATAACTTAAATAAAAGGGCCTCGTTAAGTAATTAACTGTCATGTGATTTCCCCCCTTTCTACGATCCTGCGACATAACCACTTGGACGGACAGTAGATAGCATGTCTGAGTAATTTTATCTGTGCGGGTCGGGCAGAAGTGAAGATTGAATTTACAGTACGTAAGGTACTCTTTTATAGAGTAGTACAGAATTATTTCAACATGAGTTACTAGTATGAAGGACGTAACTGGTAATTGGAATTAGGTGTAATAGTCTATAGTGCGATAATATGCACAAAAGAACTGAAGTCTGTATCGAAATGAGCGGCCACCATTTTCAAAAATGTGTTTAAATATCCATATTATGATTATTTTTCAATTTAACTTCATTCTCTATGTGCTGTAGACAGTATAATATACACTGCATAATGAATACGTCCGCATGGATAACTCAGTTCGTGAGTAAAAACACTTATTATTAATACAGTACTGTATTTTGATTAAACAAAAACATAATGGAAATTATCGAACTCAAAATCGCGATATTTCCTAGTTTACGTAAATGGATGAACTACTTTTCTTCCCTCCTATACCTAGTAAAGAGATTTGTTTGTGTTTCACTCTAGTATCATCGAACTACAGTCGTGGAAGGGGGTAGGAAACTGTGTTTCCGGTCTTCTAAAGATATAGCCAGATTATTAAAAATGTTAGTAAAAATAAAATGATGTCCCTGTACAAACCGACAAAAGAAATTATGCAGCAAATCAGACATCGCATCTTTTAGAAATTGTATGCATAGCGACTCTTTCTGCAGAGTCAAATTGAAATAATTGAACACAGGGACTACATCGTGGCAGGAGAGTAAATGAACTTCTGTCATGAGATAGTTAAATGTGTTTTGAAGTCTCTATAAAAGTTTAAATCGAAAATTGAAATAAACCAAATGATACTGGCACAAACGGGTACCGCTTGCTGACGCGTTGACGAACCTTAGAAAACGCTGATGTCAGCTTTAAAAACCGACACTTGGCAGACCTGAGAGTGTTAGATCTGCGGAGTAGATCTCACTACGAAATTGTTTAAACATGAATAGAACATGACTTTATCTTCTTTTCAAGGATTAGGCAACTTGCCCGTTTCGGTTTGACAGTTGTCTCAAGCGCTTCCTGGGTCGTCCTCGATCTCTTCTTCCCCTTGCATATAGTTTAAGGCTATTGTCTTCTATTCTTAATAAATATTCAGTCCATTTTCGTCTATTCTCCATTATTTTATCACCTACTGATTCAATGTTCAATTCTTCTCTTATTTCATTATTCCTTATTCTATCCAATCCTGTACAGCCTTTAATACTTCTTAGAAATCTCATTTCTGCTGATTGAATTTTAGTTATTTGTCTTTCAGTTGGCACCCAGATTTCTCTGCCATAAAACAATGTGGTTAATGCCATCACCTTATCATATTTCATTTTAGTCTCCTTCCTAATTTAATTTCTAAAATTTCGTTTTATGATCCCACATTTTGCTGGAAATTTACCAAATTTATATTCAATACCACTGTCATTTTTAAAACTTATTTCACAGCCAAGATAAACTTATCTAAAATGAGACACTTGTTTCAAAATTTCATTTTCTATTACAATCTTGAATCTAACCGCGTCTTTTCCTTTAAAGGCGATTAGCTTAGTTTTCTTAATTGAAATTTTAAAATTATAGGATTTATATAAAGAGCATTTGAGGAGCATAGTATCAAAGTTAGACAACTCCATTTTTTGCGATTTCGAGATATTGATTGTTTCTCATAGAATTTTGTGTGCTGAATGCGATTCTGGAACTGTTTAGGTTCAAAAACGGACAGAACAGAGCGAAAATAGCACTTAATTGTGCGCTTTATAATCAAAATGTAGACAACTCCACTGTGGCTTGCTTTCAAATTAGGACAGTTCCTTCAGCAGCCAATGAGAAGCCCACATTCGTACCACCTTTTCCCATTACGCATCGAGAATCCAACATGGCTGATTATTTATATAATCGGTTTGTGGATGAATAGGTACTGTTTTACGTAAATTTGCTTTGAAGCCGAGTTAGAAGAGACTTAGATTCAAAAGTAGACAATTTCACTTTAAATATGGCTTCATTTGGCTTCAGAAACAGACAACTCAATGACTTAGTTTCAGAGATGGACAACTCCACTTTTTAAACTTAAATTTCGATATATACATCTTGATTACACAACTTTTAACACTGTATCACTTCGGAATATGTATGATATGAACTTTCTTGTGTTAAATTTTAACGTACCTTGTTAACATGTTTCGACCTATTTTCGGTCATCTTCGGAACTGGTCGTTGTTGGTCTTGGCGCCTCTTGTTTCCTGTGTGGGTGCGTTCGTAGTGTAGAGTCAAAGAGTGTATGTGTTTTGAAATTGAGTTGTGTGTTGAGAATATCGTTGGGGTGTGTTTTCGTGTGTCTGTATATTTCATATTGTTCTAGTGTGTTGAGTTTCTGGCTTTTTGGTTGGATGTGTAGTATTTCCATGTCTGTGTTGATGTCTCTGTAGGTGTGGTTGGCATTTATGATGTGTTCTGCTTATGTGGAGGTGTTTTGTAATTTTGTTATGGCTATGATGTGTTCTTTGTAACGTGTTCGAAATGATCTGCCTGTCTGTCCTATGTAGAAGTTGTTGCAGGTGTTACATATGAGTTTGTATATGCCTGTTTGGTTGTATTTATTTGTTTGTGTTGTTTGTGTGTTGAGATGTTTTTGTAGAGTGTTATTTGTTCTGTATGCGATGTTGTAGTTTAATTTCTTGAATGAGGTTGCAATTTTATGTGTGTTTTTGTTTTCGTATGTTAGTGTGATGTATTTTTTGTGTTCTTGTGTTTGTGTTGTATTCTCCTGTTTTTTGTGGTTTTGTTTTGTCTTACGTATTATGTTGTCTATTATGTTGGGGTTGTATCCGTTAAATTTCGACCTGAATATTAATTTTAATCACTTTTTGAGACTGAAAAAAATATTTCTATGACCCATGAGAATGTTTAAAAATAAATGTACGAATAACGGTGACATTGGTTTCCATGGATCTAGTTTTTCGCCTCTCCTGTAAATAAAGCAAAAGTGAAGTTGTCCAACTTTGATACCAAGCTCCTCATTGATATAAATATCAGCTGATAATTTAATTCCTGGATCTAATAAATTATTCCTTTTCTTTAAAATGTCGTCAATATAATAAATTAAAAATACTTTTTAAAAATGAAAAGTTTGACGATAATATGGAAATCGTAAAAGTGCCCTGGCACCGCCCAGCCTCGAAAAATAGTACCCTTGCGTCACCAGGGCCCACCAGGGCTGAAATACACCGCTAAGTAGGGGAGAAGTTGGTACAGTAAGACAGGGAGAACAGTGAGATATTTTTTATTAGATGGTAAATTTTGATGTTGAGATGTTGGTAACAGTGGAGTTGTATGTTGCATGAGTAAACTAACAGTATTTTCATTCTCGATTTGATTCTGGTTATAAAGGTGAGTTATGAAAAAATAATTCGTAATTTTTCACTCTAGAAGTAAAATTTTGGCTTGTGTTTAATGAAGGTTATATTGGATATACAAATGAGATACAAATATGAATGTTTTGTTACCTAATACTATGGTATTTGAGATTATGTTTGGCAAAGTTTCGTCTTTCTTGTTTTAATTTTGAAGTGATGGCGTCATTTTTAAATGAACTATGCGTAAAGGGAACAGTGAGATATGCCATTGAAGGGTACACTGAGACATCTCACTGTCCCCATGTACCAATGATTTGCAAAAACAAACTGTAATTATATTACATTTACCAGTAACTAACATTAAAAATGGACATACTAGTAACCAGTTTAGGAACTGTAGCTTAAAATAATATACACATTACATTTTAATAGTTTCATAAATAAAAAGTTATTCACAAAATTTAAGAAAATGTTAAAAAATAATAAATAATTACATTAAATTCTTATAATTATAAGCTTTGTTATCAACAAAAATTCCTTACATTTTTTCGCAAAAGTTTGAAATGTCATGGAAAATTCACTTTTCCAAATGTTCCAGATGTTTCAATGGTTTCGAAGTCAGACATCAAAATGATTCTGAATAAGCCTACAGAACATGTCAAGATAAAGAGACAGCAAGTTTTTGTTTTCTTTTGAAATAAATGTAATCATTTCAATGTCCGTTAATAGACACTGTGGTGTCTCACTGTATTGTATTGTATTGTATTTATTAACATTCTATGGTATTCATACATGCTTACAGCTAGAATATGGAACAAGTCAAAAAACTTAATACTATTATAAAATCTTAATTTATAGTCACAGTCTAGATGAAATATATATAGACGAGAATTACAATATAGTCTACTAGTACAACATAAAGTTTTAGTATCAATTTCATGAAGTGTTACTGAATATCATGAATTCACCTACAGAATAGAAGGCGTGAGAAATTAGGTACTTCTTTAATTTGGCCCTAAATAATTTTATGTTTTGAGTTTCATTTTTTATATCAATAGGGAGGCTATTAAAAATTTTTACTGCCATATAACGCACTCCTTTTTGATAGCACGATAGACTTGCCGATGGAATATGAAAGTCATTTTTTGACGTGTATTTATGCTATGAACTGTTGAATTAGTTACAAAGTTTTCACGATTACATACGAGGAAGATTATTAATGAAAATATATACTGACAAGCCATGGGCATTATTTGTAGTTTTTTGAAAATAGCCCTACACGATTCCCTAGATTTGGCACCTATTATTGTTCTAATTACTCTTTTTTGTAATAGAAATATATTGTTACTATCTGTGGAATTTCCCCAGAATATTATTCCAAAACTCATTACCGAGTGGAAGTATGCAAAGTATATTGTTTTTAAGGTATTGATATTTACTATCTTTTACATAGATCTAATAGCAAAACAAGCTGAATTTAGTTTGGGGGTAATTTCTTTAATATGATTTTTCCAATTTAACACATTATCGATTTTTAAGCCAAGAAATTTGGTTGTTGTTGTTTCTAATAGAGATCTATTATTAATTATTGTGCTAGAAATTTGCGATGTTGAATTTGGACAGGACTTAAATTGAATTATGTTAGTTTTGTTACAATTTAATACTAATTTATTGACTGAGAACCAGTCACATATTTTAAAGAGAATTTCCTCTCTTGAGGATTGTACCCTCCTGAATGGCAACAGTGAGACATTTGCATTTTTTTGACAAACACGCATTGTATATTATGTCCTTTATCTATTAACATTTCTGTTTATGTATTATTATACTCCATGTTTTAATGTCTATTTCTATTGCACTTGATTTAAAAAATACTTGAATTATCACTTGCATATATGTCTTAATATTTTGTGTCTCACTGTACCCACTACTCCCCTACAACTATATCGATTGGAGTAGAAAAGTTTGTTTTGTTCTATAATTTGGTATATCGCCAGACTCCAGTCATGTACACGTCCACATGGCAATGTCTTGTGGCAAGCAGTTCGCGGTCATGTAAGCCGTGAGGTAACACGGACCACGTTCCATTCTCCGGTGACGTCACGTCACGGCACCACACACTGTGTAAGGTGAAGGTGTGGAGCGCGCCGGCCGAGTGCGTTGACTGGCAACAGTAGCCTAGCAGTGTGTCTGTGGTCGTCGAAGAAGGATGGCAGTGGACAAGCTTCCTCCGCCGAGTATCGCGATGGGAGAGTACCTGCTCAAGTTCGAGCAGGAGGAGCTGGGTCACGAGTTCGAGGAGCGGGCCCGCAAGGAGTTGCGGGAGACGCCTCAGATCGCCAGAGAAGCGCTGGCCGCCCTCAGGGACCTGTTACGAGGTGAGCGACTTCTCTAACTAATTGAATTCGAATACAATTATTGTAACTTCGAGACATGGTAAAACATATGAAGATGTTCGACGGAAATTTACCATAAACCTATACAATACCAGGCCTATTTCCAAATTATTTGCAGCTAAATGAAAAAAAGTCTTATTCTCTGCACTGAAATAATTCAGCTTAATTCAGCTAATGTCAAAATTAATCATTCTAATTGAAGAAAGTGCTCTGCTATAAACATAAAATATGAAGTAATACATTTGAATGTAATAATAATAATAATAATAATAATAATAATAATAATAATAATAATAATAATAAATGGTTTTTTAAACTGCCAGAGTTAAGGCCATTGGACATTTTCCAACACTCAACTAGGAGAAAAACTGCGATACAAAGAATATTACAAATATACCAAATGTAGTACACAATAATAATAATTTATTTATTTATTTTATTTATTTATTTATTTAGAATATTAACGTGCACAAACAACAGCACAAGGCCAATTACAGTTTAGCACAATATACAAAACAAAACAAAACAACAAATGATGATGAGAATGAATGATAATAATAATAATAATAATAATAATAATAATAATAATAAATGGTTTATTTAACCTGGCAGAGTTAAGGCCATAGGACATTTTCCAACACTCAACCAAAAGAAAAACAGCGATAAAAAGAATATTACAAATATAGTATTTTTATTTCGAATAAATTTTATTCAGCTTCCTCCAAGTGAAGGCTGCCTAGAAGACAAAGCTTACCATAAAATTGTTGTTATATTGAAAAAAAATAAAACAATGAAGAAGAAAAAGAATAAGAAATAGCACAATTAGAAATAATAATCGGAAAAGACTAAACAAAATATCATTAATTCCAGAAGAAACATAAAATTTCCTAGTATCTATTAGCTATTGAATGATCACAGTCGTCTATTTAGCACTGGTTGCAAGACCCAACTTAAGTGAGCAGATCGCCATAGCAAAGAACTCAATCTATATAACTGTAGAGATGGTTTCTTAGGATTTTTATAGATCCCTTCACTGCACACATAGATACTTCAGTGACGAGAGTTTGTCCTAGACCAAACTGCTTACAAAAATGCGCGAATCTTTTTGTGATGGTTCCTCTAGCCCCAATCAGTAATCCAATAACTTCGATCGACGTTAGATGATATTTTTCCTTATAATATGGTATAGTGGGGTCGTATATGACGCATTTTTCCTGATGTACCTGAGCAGGTTGATTTTCGTACATTTCCATTCTTACAGTTGGATCAATTATGAATCCGCTTGTTGATCTTGTCGGGATAGCGATGATGTCAATGCGCCTTGAAGACCCATTTGTGGACAAATCATGGACCTCCTCTTCTACTTGGTAGTTTTTTCCTCGTAGGGCCGATGCTAGGAGGGATCGAATCTTGTGGTGACGACTATTCCTCAGTAGTTCTCCATGAGGACAGGCTCCCAGAATGTGAGCAAGTGTTTCTTTCTCACTCCGACAATGTCAGCAGTGGGTTCCATTCTGAGACATACCTGGTAGAGCACGTACTGGACATACATTGGCAGTCATCTTAATAGCGTCCTTTCATTCGTCCATAATAATAGCCTAATAATAATAATAATAATAATAATAATAATAATAATAAATTGGATTATTTACCCTGTCGGAGTTAAGGCCATAGGACATTTTCCAACACTCAACCAGGAGAAAAACTGCGATACAAAGAATATTACAAATATACCAAATATAGTACACAATAATAATAATAATAATAATAATAATAATAATAATAATAATAATAATAATAATAATAATAATAACAACAACAATAAATGGATTATTTAACTTGTCAGAGTTAAGGCCATAGGACATTTTCCAACACTCAACCAAGAGAAAAACAGCGATACAAAGAATATTAGAAATATACTAAATATAGTACATAATAATAATAATAATAATAATAATAATAATAATAATAATAATAATAATAATAATAATAATAATAACAATAAATGAATTATTTAACCTGTCAGAGTTAAGGCCATAGGACATTTTCCAACACTCAACCAAGAGAAAAACAGCGGTACAAAGAATATTAGAAATATACCAATACAGTACACAATAATAATAATAATAATAATAATAATAATAATAATAATAATAATAATAATAATAACATGATTCAACATATACTAACACACATTCATTGGTCACACAAGCTAATCCAGCAATATTTAGTAGATCAGTATTGTCTGGAGGAAACGTAAAAATGACAATTCCTAATGAAGACCGAAAGATATTACTTACTAATAAAATAAAAAGCCTACAAGATTTTGTAGTCTCCCGATCACATCAGCAAGATCTCTTAGCAGGAAAATGTGATTCTGTCCTCTGCATTTTAAGGTAGTTCACGAAACATGCACAACTATACCAAGATGCTATGTCTGTTGTTGAAAAGCATGGACAATCTGATATTTTCCTAACTCTTGCCTACAACCCGCAATGATCTGAAATAGCTACTGCTTTACTCTCACATGAAAAATACAGTGATCGTCCTGACATTTTTACTTGCGTTTTCGCATTGAAGCTCAAGAACTTAAGATGGATAGGTTAAAGAAAACATATTTGACATAAAAAATATCATTCAGAGGAAGTATGTTTCATTACTATGGAAGCAAATAACTTTCAAAATGTCTGGTATTCTTCGTTGAAAATAAATCTGAAAAAAGTATTTATGTTTGAACTTCTAATGAACTTAGTTTGCAGCATTTGCTGCACAAGCCACTAGTATGACCATAATTCCAGCGGAAGAAAGTTCGAGTCTATTTAACACAAACTGTCCTTCGTTTTGTGTTTGCTCTGCTCTGTCATAAACGATATTTCTGAGTACGGTGAGATCATAATATGAGTCTGCTAATTGTGAAAACCTAGTGTTAGTTCAAGCTGTTGAAGTTTTCGCAGAAGTAAAGACGAAACGAATCAATGTCTTCAGTTCTTAAATGCAGAACAAGACAAAGCTTTTAAGAAACCCTGCAAGAGTAAAATTCATTTTTAGCTGCTTTCTTGCCGAATCACTATAAATAATGTGATAACGGTTGTTGTGAAAGCTCTAATTTAACCGATGAAGCAGACAAGCAAGTAGTAATGTTTACTGTACATTTCTCAACTGTCACATTGGATTTCCTCAGTTTTTACTTATTTTTTCTACAACAGCGCTAAATCTTGAAATGACTGACTGACTGACTAACTGACTGACGAATGTCACAACTCACGAGTATACCTTTAGTAAGGACTTCTTGTAATTACTCGCTCAATCAAATCTATCGTTACAAAAACTACGAAATTTATATTTTATAATATAGGCTACAATACGATTTTGTAGCATTCCGCTGTTTCACTTAATTGTATTAAGAATATTATAGTTATAGGTTAACAACAAACTGGCAAAACTCCGTTGTAGGAGGTTACTAAACCTTACCACTGTGCTGAAGGCGGAGTTTTCTCTCCAATAATCTGAACCATTGTCGCTACTGATTGACAAATCATCTGATGCATCAATGCTATCAGTAAGCGCTACTATTGGCTGACAATTAGGAAGGAGGAAGTAAATAGTATATTATGTCACTCTTTAAGATTGACGCATGCGCAGACCAACGGAGTTTTGTAAGTTGTTCTTCTATAGCATGTCATAACGTCGTTATTATTCATTACAAATCCCACTTGGCCTATACTCGATAAAAGTATTATTTGACGAATATTCCCTTGTAGAAACAAATTAAATATGAATTAATATTTGGTACATGTTCTGTGTTACTACTACAGTCCGGAAGTTAGGCAAATTGTATTTTTTATCAGGGTGAATATGTGAAAGATACGGGAACGGTAGATCAATTTTTATTTTGCTTTTTTGGCTATTTTAGTTCCCCTCGTCTTTTTTTATGGATTAATGCTTTATTTTGCCTTATTTGCTTTGTTATGGATATTTTCTGCTGCTTATACATACGAGGGTATGCTGAAAAGTAATGCCTCCTATTTTTTTTCGCTGTGAATATAGTTAAAAACATTAGTGATAGTGTATTGTATTCTGTGAACTTTCTGCTTTCAGTGACGCAAGTTTCGTATCTCTGCAGTAGAGAGCTCTTAGTTATAGCCTAAAACATGGCGGCGTGTATCAGCACTATGTCGGTGCGTCTGAAGCAGCGTGCTGTGATCTGGTTTTTAACAACAGAAAATGTGCCCCTGATAGACAGTCATCGGAGAGTGAAGGCTGTTTATCGTGATCAATGTGTTGACATCAGTACTGTGCGACTTGGTCTGTTCGTGCTCGTAATGAACCACAGCCTCACTTCTGTCTGTACTGTATCGTCAGAATTAAAGAGATGTCCTCTCAGGTGTTCTTTCAGTTTTGGGAACAGATGGCAATCTGATGGTGCCAGGTCAGGACTGTATGGCGATGTTACACGCTGCCATGTTTCAGACTATAACTCAGAGCTCTTTACTGGCAGAGATACGAAACTTGGATCACTGAAAGCAGAAAGTTCACTGAATGCAATGTACTATCACTAATTTATTCACAGCGACAAAAAAAAATAGGAGACATTATTTTTCAGGATACTCTCGTATTAAATCAGTCCAGAGAAAATAAAAATGTACGAATTCCAATGCATAAAAAGTATAAATAAGGACTTATTTAAATAATTTCGAGGGAAAAATTGTTCCGGGGCCGGGCATCGAACCCGGGACCTTTGGTTAAACGTACCAACACTCTACCCGGCCCCGGAACAATTTTTCCCTCGAAATTATTAAAATCAACTTTACAGGAAGTTATACCTGAAAGCTTGATTTGTATAATACACGTCACTGTTCGTTAACAGAAAGCCACAATTTAAGTCACACAGAGTTATTGTCAGTGACACAGTTCATCTGCCCTGGAAGGAATGCGGAGTTGGGGTAGTAGTTTCGCACTAGTAGTGGATGGAGTGGACGGAGAGAAAGTTAGAAATACAATGTAGCATGCATTATAAAAACATTGATTTTCCAATTCCGCGCCACGTTACTCTGGAGTACACTACACATGAAAGTTATATTGTTACGTCTTAACTTTGAATACATATTTACTCCAGCAATTCTATTAAGCAAACGTTCATCTTCGTCTTCCAAGTACAAATGAAGAGAGAGAAATGTTTTTTTTTTTTTGGAAAAAACAGAAAGGGGATTAAGCAGAGGGTATTCACACCAAAAGTACCGATAGCCAGCCGCTTGCTCCAAAGTTAGCCTCACACCCCTCTAAATAACACCCCTAACTTCCCCAAGGTTCAGGGCAGATGAACTGTGTCATCGACAGTAGTGTGCACTCAATGTTGGTTGCTTGACGGTTGTCAGCCCACTTTTAGTTCTGTGGATATAGAGGGAAAAATTGGATCGGTGTCTGGTAGAGTTCTCGGGTAGCTCAGTTGGTAGAGCGTTGGTACGTTTAACCAAAGGTCCCGGATTCGATGCCCGGCACCGGAACAATTTTTCCCTCGAAATTATTCAAATCAACTTTACAGGAAGTTATACCTGAAAGCTTGATTTGTATAATGCACGTCACTGTTCGTTAACAGAAAGCCACAATTTAAGTCACACAGAGTTAATATGCACTCAATGTTGGTTGCTTGACGGTTGTCAGCCCACTTTTAGTTCTGTGGATATAGAGGGAAAAATTGGATCGGTGTCTGGTAGAGTTCCCGGGTAGCTCAGTTGGTAGAGCGTTGGTACGTTTAACCAAAGGTCCCGGATTCGATGCCCGGCACCGGAACAATTTTTCCCTCGAAATTATTCAAATCAACTTTACAGGAAGTTATACCTGAAAGCTTGATTTGTATAAGGAATAATTTAATTTTTATTTTATATATAGAGTACTGCTAGACAAATTAAACGATATTTTCCCATTACCTCAGAATCTCACTCAACACAAATACATTTATGGTGGCATGACTAAAGGCTAGCCCTAAGCTGACCAACCGGTCGAGAGCGATGTTGTATCTGAAGAAGAAGCTGCTTCATTTCGCGAGGTGAAAGAACTCCTGTACTAACAAGAAATTATTAGCAGAGATCTCGCATTTATAGCAGCACATTATGGTGTAGAGGAAGCAAATACGAAGTTGGAGAAAAGAGGTGAGACACTGTTGTCATCTATGGTTTCTATCGGACATACTGTAGGTCATTACTGGAAGTACCAGGAGCCAAAGGATTGACTGTTAGTGAAAAGTGTAAACGTGTGATGAGTGCTAATGGAGATTGGAAAAAGTTTAAATACATTCGTGAAGTTCTGAATGGTGAAATGTCTATTGTTACCGATATGAATCTATCCACAACGGCATGTTTTAAGCATACCTGAATCACTTCCTCTCTGATATGTGGCTGGCTACAACAGTTGAGAACTTGAAAACACATTTTTGTTGTAACTAAGAAAAGTAAAAGTACTGGAATGTGATACAGAAGTGTATTAACTACCATATATTAAATTAATACTTTAATGAATTGTCTAGTTTCCTAATTTTAAATGCCCATTTTACTGCCTATTTCCTGAATTTTAAGTGCCTATTTCCTGAATTTTAAGTGCCTATTTCAGCCAAAATAAATGCGTGAACTTCCGGGCTCTACTTATGACATAGGGAAGACTTGAAAACAAGCGGACTGTCCTTAAAGATTATCCCAAAATACGCTAAAAATAAAAACGTGTGACTAAGTAATTTTATGTTTTTAACAAACAAAGTGTTAACGTGAACTTTAATCAATGAATTACGACGATAAAAAATTCATTCAGTAGCAGGTTTGCAGAACGTTTAATGCATTAAAATGATGACGTAAGTGCAATTAAAAGAAAAAGGTCTGGTATAATTTGAGTCTGAAGAAGCAATTCACTGGCAATATCTGAAGTTGAAAAATCACAGAAACTATTATCAATAATTTACATAAGAACATAACGTCATTAATTTGAAAAAAAGAAAAAAAGAGTCACTGAGCTAGTTTAAAATCTCTTGCGCAGAAGTTCACAGAGGAGTTTTTGAAGTGTAGGGACTCAATAACATCTCTCAAAATTTCGTAAACAAAAATATGTTGCGTGGCAACATAGGTAATATCTGTGTCATGATATCTGAACACACATCGCGTTGTCAGGCAACAGAATAATCTGCACCCACAGTTCACTACTGCAGTGGTTTGTAAACTTTATCGATTGTGATGCTGATATAGTGGTACTCAGTGGTGGAGTATCACAGTCAGTTCACAAAAACTATGTTGTATATTCATTCCTGGAAATGAAGTTCACATGCACGCACGCACGCACACACACATACATACATACATACATACATACATACATACATACATACATACATACATACATACATACATACATACATACATACACAGATTCAAGCTGAGGGACAACCCGTCGTGTGCGTGTGGAGCAGAGGAACAGACCGTCGACCACCTCCTTTTCGAGTGCCCGAAATTGGACGAAGAAAGACTAGCGTTCCAGCGGGAAATGTTAAGGAAAACTGGCAAGCGGACTTTCACAAAGCTTAAAATAATGCAAGAACATGCGCATACATTCACAAACTATGTCAATGTTATAAATTTAGACGAGTAAACGTAGGATAATTTAATCTAGGATAGATAAGCGTAGGCAATAGATATAATGAAAGACTCAAATTTTCACAACAGAATAACAGATCTACATACGCCTAGAGATGACAGAAACGAGACATAATGTGTTATATTGTAAACATACAGGTAGCAAGGCATGCAGTATTACCTTTATTGTAATGGGACATGCCGTTCAACTAATATTAAAAAAAATACATACATACATACATACATACATACATACATGCATGCATGCATACATACATACATACATACATAAGATCGTACCTTCACAGATTCAAGATTATTCCAACACCAACCTGCCCTTGCAGACTAAAAGAAGAACAGACAGTCAACCATACAATACTAAGATGTGCCACACTGAGAAAAGAAAGAGGAATTCTACGAGCTAGTATAATACGCACAGGCCAAACCTGGCCTCCACCTTTTGATCAGTTCACAACAACATACTGTACCTCAAAAGCTTCAGAAAATTTATAAAATCCATAGAATTTGGCAAAATGTAACAATAATTGAAATTAGAAATAATACTAACAATGATGGTAACCTAAAATAGAAGAAGTACAATTAGGCAACACTTGTATCTATAAGAATTTCAAGATCTCAATCAAAATTGTAAGTATCTTGTTCTCATGTCATAAATTATGTAACTAATTATTGTAATATTTTATGTAAAGCATGTAGTATTACTCCAATGTAATGGAGCATGCTGATATAAAAAAAATAAAAATACATATATATATGTGCGTACATACATACATACATACATACATACATACATACATACATACATACATACATACATACGTAAATTCATGATCCGAAATTTTAATATTGAGCAGATAAACGAAAATTTATGCTATAAAGTAATACAATTATTATTAGTAGTGCGGAGTATGCAATTGACTTAAAATGTTACCCATAATGTTATTAATTTTGTGTTTTATTTCAAAGAAACTTCCTAATTTTTTACATACGGGCTAATACAACAAGCTTGGCAGCAATAAAGTCTTAATGATTGTTGGTCAGATTTGGTCGGACTGAAGCTGTTCACCACACACCAGTAGCTGGTGACCGAAATGTTCGAAAGGCCTGATGTAAATAGCTTAAGTAGGTTACCTCCCATACAAAATGTTAATTATTGATAATATATTAATTATGATGGTCATCATTATTGCTTTATTATTATTATTATTATTATTATTATTATTATTATTATTATTATTATTGTTATTAATGAGAGATAATAAAATGGTACTCTCAAAATAAGTTGCTAGGTATGCTGTGAGTTTGTTTCATTTACTGTTCAGGGTAATGAAGCAATACATATTATGCTCAGCTGAAGAATCATGTGCTCAAATTCCACTGGAAATATAGTACTTTTCAGGTCTCTGAAGGCCTCAGTAGATCACACTGTTCCTTTTTCTTTATTTCGACAGCCAATAGAAAGGTTTAATTCTCACCACATTACTAAACAACCATTTATGTTGCCCATACCAGGATGCATTGAAAGCTTACGTTTAAAGATTAATTATCTTTCTGAAAAAATAAATTGTCATTGATGGCGTACGTCTGTCTTTATTTAAAACTTCCATTCTTTTAATATTATTTCTTCTCGAGAAAAAATACTCTAACAACGAATTAATTATGCCATAATTGTTGATCGCATCTCTTTCGGATCACACTCACGATTTCACTGTGAAGAACAGTAGTACAACACTCTCGCATAAATTATATACTGAGACGTAAGGGGAGAGGACAGTGTTGGCTCATGCTAGACAATGGGAATTTTTACGTTATTTATGGCTTATTTAGGAAGACGAGTCACCACTGATATTCTCACCCTATCTCACCTTTTATATCAATAAAAATAAGAACAATTTTATAGAAATCTTAATAATAGTAGTAGCAGTAGTAGTAATTTTTATTTATTTTAGTAGGTTATTTTACGACGCTATATCAACAGCTTAGGTTATTTAGCGTATGAATGAGATGAAGGTGGATAATGCCGGTGAAATGAGTCCGGGGTCCAGCACCGAAAGTTACCCAGCAAGTAGTAGTAATATTAGTAGTAGTAATAATAATAATACTAATAAATGATAATAATAATAATAGTAGTAGTAGTAATAATAATAATAATTTATTTTATTTATTTATTTAGAATATTAACGTGCAAAAACAACAGCACAAGGCCAATTACAGTTTAGCACAATACAAAACAGAACAAAACAAAACATAATGATGAGAATGAATGATAGAAAATGGCAATGAGATGAAATACAAACAATGTAATAGTCTACATCAATCATTGATCAAATAATAATTATAAAATTAGTACAATGAGATAATTGAAATAATGGATTAGTCTTCATTAATCAATT
Source organism: Periplaneta americana (assembly GCF_040183065.1). Lineage (NCBI taxonomy): Eukaryota > Metazoa > Arthropoda > Insecta > Blattodea > Blattidae > Periplaneta > Periplaneta americana. The sequence goes on from NC_091128.1 coordinate 135,739,131, forward strand.
GACCAAATGCAACAAATAAAATGGACAAATGATTATAAAATTAGATCAGTGAGTTAAAAACTCAAAGATATACTACACATTAAATGGATCCAAGTTGAATCCATGCAAATTAGCATATTTAATGCATATGCAGACCGGAGAGAGAGATTTAGGATTCTTATTATAAAACAATTTATGAAATCTTAAACCATTAGCAGGAATACGAAGACTGATATTGCTTATGAAAGATTCACAATCAGTATCACCCTTAATGACTTTACAAAAAAATAAATAATCAAGATCCTGACGTCTGGTGAACAAACTACCGCAATTGAAATAATTGCATTTAATCTCATAGTTATAATCGGAATTTGGTAATAATAATAATAATAATAATAATAATAATAATAATAATAATAATAATAATAATAATAATAATAGTATTTTTCCGGCCCCGAGGTTCACTCAGCCTCCTATAAAATTGAGTACCGGGTCTTTCCCGGGGGTAAAAGGCGGTCAGAGCGTGGTGCCGACCACACCACCTCATTCTATAGTGCCGAGGTCATGGAAAGCATGGGGCTCTACCTCCATGCCCCCCAAGTGCCTTCATGGTATGTTACGGGGATACCTTTACCTTTACCTTTAATAGTATTTATCATATTAGGCCTTATATCTGAAGAACGTAAAAATTTTACTATTACTGAAGCTATGAAACATGTGGTTGAGGATTTTAATTGCGTTTGTATGAAAATATACAGTGATAACTAGGGCTAAGAATTGTATGCCGTTACATTGCGCTTCATACACTTCTGACTTTAGGTACCGGTACGTAATTGTGTTGGGGTGGGGGATTTCAGTGTGTTTCGTTCAGCAGTGAACTTTAGTTGATCGGTTACATTATGACCGAATACTGCCATTCGTAACAGGCAACATTCAACGTCTTGTATGACTTGAGGCTTTCCCGGCGTTTGATATGGAATAATTCTTCTCGGACTCTCAGCCAGGTGAGTTAGAGATTATCTTCCAAGCTTTCGACGGCTAGCTCTGCCATCTTCTTCAGGCTGAGAACCTGAGAAGAATTATTCCATTCAACGTCTTATAAAGAAGAATAATAGCAAGATGCCGAGGGCGAAATTTGTGACTTAATTTCAAATGAGGAAATTTGTAATAATGATAATAATATAGATGTTGAGATAAATAAGTCTTGTGTAAAATATTTCAAATATGTCCTCATTGTTTCTGCAGAAGTGGAACGAAGTTTCTCTGGCTATAAGGGTGTTTTTTCTAGCCACAGGCAATCATTCTCCTTTGAAAATTTGGAAATGTGGATTGTTATTCACTGCAACAATATATGAATTGAAAAAAAAAGTAATAAACTACCATATAAACATAGCGAAATAATAAGACTGATATTTTTCAATGTCATATTAGGTGTATTTTCTACAGACAGAAAATAACATGTAGTCAATGATATTGTGACGAAACTGAATACGAGTAGTTTGGAACACGAAACAGGAAAAAATGTAGCAAATAAGATGAAAAAAATACTGGATAAACATTATGGATATTTAGCTCTATGTAAAATTTGTGACAATTTCAAATGAGGAAATTTATAATAATGATACAGATTTTGAGATAGATAATGCTTGTGTGAAATATTTCAAATATGTTCTCATTGTTTCTGCAGAAGTGGAACGAAGTATTTCTATATGTAAGGCTGTGTTTCCTAGCAACAGGTAATCATTCTACTTTGAAAATTTGAAAATGTAGTTTGTAATTCACTGCAACAATATATGAAATGAAAAATTATGTAAAAGAAAAACGTAATACACCATCATATTAACATAGTGAAATAAAAATGCTGATACTTGTCAATGTCATATTAGGTGTATTTTCCATAGACGGAAAATTAAACGTCTTTAAAATAATGCAATTCTTCTTTAACAAAGAAAATAATGTACCGTATTTAAATTTTTCTTTAGCAGATAGTTGTGTTTCGAAGTCAAGAAGTGACTTTCAATCACCTAAATGCTGAGGTCTAACTTACCTTGATGATAAGCATGAGTTCAAACGAACGAAAGACACTGCGTTAACTCACCCCAACTCTGAGACGTACTCAGTCAGAGGCGCACGAAGCGCACGATTATCAGGCCTAGTGATAATCCTAGAAAATATGCCCCAAAACTATGTTATAATTTCCCTCGATGAATTGAAGTTGAACTCGACGGTACTTTCCCACGAATCTCTTGCATAGAAAGCTAAAAATCTTGACATTTTACTAACGCAACGTCGCAGTAATAAGTTAAAGCATTCAAAGTGATGTGGTATCACAATGCATAAGAAACACTGAGTATTTACGTAGAAAGATATTAAGGACAAGCAAAAGTCAAATTCTTGTACGTTATTAATAAAACATAGGGAAGACATTCTTCGAAAGACAACGAGATGCAAATGTAAATTTATATCACGTTCTTCAGACTGATCTCTCTTGGCAAATGTTTAGTAGTCACCACATTCGAAAAGCCTTCTTGTGTGCGTACCTAATGAGGACGCATGTGTTTGGATACGAGCATGACAGGGTTTCATAATCGTACTCTGTGCACTGAACAGATCAACTCCAGACAGCAACCCATTCATAGCTCCGTCGTTGACGGCTTCTCACCACAGACCGTGTTAAACTCCTAACAAATAATATTACTCTAAATCCAATCGAATCTCGCTGCCATTTTGACTTGGTCCAGTCGTAACTCAGTTAACAATAGCTTTTCCTCAAAATAAACCTGTTTGATTGCATCGGACATTCTATGTCAGACAGAACGGTTTTGTCTCGGACCGTTCGATGTCACGGTTATTACACATATTTTTATGAGACTGTAGCATAGGCTACTGCATCGGACATTCGTCTGATTGTAATCACCGTTACATCGAACGGTTCGAGACAAAACCGTCCTGTCCGAGACAGAATGTCCGATGCAGTATGTTGCAGCCTCATAAGAATGCGTCTAATCATCGTCACATCGAACAGTCTTAGACAAAACCGTCCTGTCCGAGACAGAATGTCCGATGCAGTATGTTGCAGCCTCATAAGAATGCGTCTAATCATCATCACATCGAACAGTCTTAGACAAAACCGTCCTGTCCGAGACAGAATGTCCGATGCAGTATGTTGTAGCCTCATAAGAATGCGTCTAATCATCGTCACATCGAACAGTCTTAGAAAAAATCGTCCTGTCCGAGACAGAATGTCCGATGCAGTATGTTGCAGCCTCATAAGAATGCGTTTAATCATCGTCACATCGAACAGTCTTAGACAAAACCGTCCTGTCCGAGACAGAATGTCCGATGCAGTATGTTGTAGCCTCATAAGAATGCGTCTAATCATCGTCACATCGAACAGTCTTAGAAAAAATCGTCCTGTCCGAGACAGAATGTCCGATGCAGTATGTTGTAGCCTCATAAGAATGCGTCTAATCATCGTCACATCGAACAGTCTCAGACAAAACCGTCCTGTCCGAGACAGAATGTCCGATGCAGTATGTTGTAGCCTCATAAGAATGCGTCTAATCTTCGTCACATCGAACAGTCTTAGACAAAACCGTCATGTCTGAGACAGAATGTCCGATGCAGTATATTGTAGCCTCATAAGAATGCGTTTAATCATCGTCACATCGAACAGTCTTAGACAAAACCGTCCTGTCCGAGACAGAATGTCCGATGTAATGTTGCAGCCTCCTAAGAATGCATCTAATCATCGTCACATCGAACAGTCTTAGACAAAACCGTCCTGTCCGAGACAGAATGTCCGATGCAGTATGTTGTAGCCTCATAAGAATGCGTCTAATCATAGTCACATCGAACAGTCTTAGACAAAACCGTCCTGTCCGAGACAGAATGTCCGATGCAGCATGCTGCCGGTCTAAGACTTTCGGCGAAAAAAAAAAGAGTGGTGCAGAATTTACCCAAATACTGTACAGTACTTGTGTTAGGCCTACTCTCATCCAGATAATTCCAACGTGTCTTTCTCAAGGTTATTGGGTTCAAACCCAATAAAGCAATGGAGTTTGAAGAATGATAAAATTCATCCTTCTACCTCTGGGATGGATCGCAATGTCTAAATTACAGATTGCTTGTGTTTTGTTTACATTGGCTACTTTTTTTTCCATTTGTCTTTATGGTTACGGTCAATGTATCCTTTTTGTGTACAACTACAGTAGAGCGTCTCGTTTAATAGTTTTGTTAATTCGGCCACAGAAGACGGTGATATTATGTTAGTCATACAGAGAATGAAATTCATGACCGTAAAAAATTCTGCTTGAAAGCAACATCATATAAGTAGCAAAATTTGAACTGTTATATTGAATTATTTCAACGTTACAATTGCTTGTTTGTTAAAATGTGTATATGATAACCTTATGCAATTTGTGTTCTTTTGTTTTGTTTGTTTTTGGAAAATATAATTTCAATTAATGCTCCGCCATAAATGTTGTAACTAAAACCTTGTGCATCCCTCGTTTTATCGTACGGCTCGTCCTCCCCCCCATACGTTACCTGCATTTTGTTTACGTTTTCACTGTGCCTAAACGAGACGCTATACTGTATAGCACTAGCATACATTTGTAAAATAGGGCTATCCCCCTTGGATGTACTATAATAATAATAATAATAATAATAATAATAATAATAATAATAATAATAATAATAATAATAATAATAATAATAATAATAATACGTCTGGGATGGTAGTAAGCTTTGGGTCTCGCATTGCGTGTCTAAGACACGCGAAAGAACTCTGTTTTTCTTAGGGGGTTCAGACAAAGTTTATCTCGCCCATGTTGAATTTCGACGTGTAATAATATACTACTACCGTATTTACTGGAATCTAATGCGCACCCCAATTTTTAAAGGCTTGAAATTAAAAAAAAAAAAAAAAAGTTTACTGACGAATGTGATGTGCAGCTGCAAAGCTACACTAAATTCTCTTGCAACCTGTCTGTTTCCAGGGTTTTCAGCATAAAATACAAGATTTCGTTTGAAACTTGCTTCATACGATACCCTTCGCTTTCTGTCTTCAATCTTCTGATCAAGTACAACTCACTTTGAAGTTTTTAGCGGTATTAATAACAATGTCTAGAAGAACACAGAAGCGCTCGAAGTAAGGAACATTGAGGAACGATGAGCAACGAGGTAACCCAAACAGAGCCGAAGCACATGCAGAACCTAAGCAGAAGGATAAGCAGCATTTTCGAGTTTGCATACGAATCTAGAGCGCCATCGATTCTAATGCGCACCCCGATTTTGGAGACTAAATTCAGCTGAAAAAGTGCGCATTAGATTCGAGTAAATTCGGTATGTCCTCCTGTGAATTACTATTATACCATTTTCAATAAGCTCATAGGTAATTATTAGAAAGAATTTTTAGAAAATTGAATTGGGAAACGAAGAAGTATAGAATTAATATATACGGAAAAGGGCTATTCAACCTACGCTCTGCTGACGTCACACTATTCCCAAAATAGAGTACAGAGTTGGAAACAATGCTTCAAGAGTCCTACCATTACAGGAAAGAAGCAGAATTCGGAATGAATCCGTCCAGGACAAAAATCATGACAACAGAAAAGAGACACATCATGATAGAAAATAAGGTTATAAATATGTCGATGAATACCGCTGTAGAGTAACGGTTAGCATACCTGACCGTGAAACGAACGGGTCCGGGTTCAAATCCTGGTTGGGACATGTTACCTGGTTGAAGTTTTTCCCCTGAGTTTTCCCTCAACCTATTAAGAACAAATGCTGGGTAACATTCGGCGCTGGACCCTGGACTCATTTTGTTGGCATTACCATCTTCATATCATTCAGAGCTAGATAACCACAGCAGTTGATAAAGCGTCGTAAAATGACCCACTAAAATACTTTTATCTGGGACAAATTGTATCGTTAATAAGGAATTCCGATATCGAGATAAAAAGAAGAGTTGGAGTGATTGTAGTTAGCCTACCATATTACCAATCCCAGAATCTAACTGTGGTAATTACACTACAAACTGTTTTGTCATTGTAGAATCAATGAGAAAGTCTTCACAATCAGATTCACAAACATACTTCATATTTCTCTCTTATACCGAATTTTGCACACCTCTACTCCCTCTTACTTATCTGTCCGATTCCACAGTCTTTCTCGGTATCATAACTTAAATACTCGGTCACAATATGATAACACGCTAGAAATACCACTCCACACATCATCTCTTTATTCTTCATCTTTCACTGTTGCTACTTCTCGTCACTGGAATTCTCTGCCGCCTGAAGTCAAAGGCTGCCGAACTTTAATTTCCTTTAAATGTAAATTAGAAAAATATCTTTATGATGAGTTACCAGACTTAACGCGTTGCAAATATTTAATGGAATGTGTTCCACTGTATTTATTTTTATTATTTTTTTTGTTTCTTATTTTTATTGTGTAATCATGTAAATCGTGTTTATTTATCACTTAACGCCAATATGTATCCCACTGTGTTGTTTTTTTATTATTAATCTATTTTTTGTGTAGGCCTACATTTTATTCAATTGTCGGTTTCTGGTTTAATTATGTAAATCCTACTTAATTGTAATCTAATACTAATATGTATACTAATGTGTTTATTTTTATTTTTACTGTGTACATTTTTTTTATTGAATTATCGGCTTCTGTTTTTATGTGATTCATATTTGATTCTAACAGCATTAATATGTATTCCACTATGTTTATTTTTATTTTATGAGGTAAATTTTTATGTAACTACCTCTTTTGATCTCATTATGTACTTAAATTGTATCACTATGTAATTACTTAATTCCGATCCAGTTTTATGTTCAACTATGTAAGCAAGTTTTAATCCTGGTTGAGTGTAAGAGAAGGCCTTACGGCCTTAACTCTGCCAGGTTAAATGAAGCCATTATTATTATTATTATTATTATTATTATTATTATTATTATTATTATTATTATTTACGAAATAGAGTCAGACATAATTATTTACACATAATCATATTCCTTACATTAAATATGGAATATTAATCACAAGGGTTTTTTTACATCGCTGATAAAGACCTACTTGCCTTACTCCACGTGCAGTCCTATGAAGCGAGACTATGCATGAAAGTAACTTCGGAGTTTCGCAATATCACATCGGTATGAATACTAAGATAAGCAACGAGAATTCTGCACGCTTTCTCTTTTACATGTTAGACAATTTATAGCATGTTATAATTTTAAATTATTAAGACAGCGCGTTTTCAATTTGAATTTTTGTATTTGGCCACCGGCGTAGTTCAGAAAACAGCGAGATGGAGTCGAGATCTAAACCTGCGTTGGGGCGTTGATTCGAATTCCGTTTGAGTTGGGTTGGGTTTTCTCCGAGGTTTTTCCAAAATACAAGGCGAATATACGGTAATCTCATGGCGAATTCTCAGGCTCATCTTGTCCGAGCCCGTATTTACCAATGGACAGAATTTAGGGGGCAGTATTTTTACCTGAAGGGCCTGAGAAATATTCCCAAAGTTTTCATGAGTGAGGAAAAAAGAAACACTTTAAAATCGATACTTAAAATTTTTATCGTGTAATAAATTATTTCTGAAAAAAAAATATAATGGTACGACATTCGTATAAACCCGAAACGAATAAAAGAACACTTTTGCTATAACAAAGAGCGATTAATTCATCTGTGAAACGTGTGGTGTCGTTATCATTCTCAAGGCAGCAATAAACATGGAGCATTCATTAAAACAGTCAGTGATATTTGTACGGAATTAGGCTAGAAATTAGCGACAATGACATTTAATATTATGAGAAAATAATGGAAAGGGACTGACAGACTAAAAGTTGCAGGCTGTGCACTTAGGGTTTAATGTAGGATACAAACAACTGTGAGTGAGCCAAATCGTTCTTACTCTTTATCAAACAGCACCGTGATCAGTCACTGTTGAACAATCGAAAGAAAGGACTGTTCGGAACAATGAATTATTCAGACAAATTTCAAAACTACCGGTAGGCTATGTTGAACAATCGAAAGAAAGGACTGTTCGGAACAATGAATCAGACAAATTTCAAAACTACCGGTATGTTGAGCAATCGAAAGAAACGACTGTTAGGGTATGTTGAACAATCGAAAGAAAGGACTGTTAGGAACAATAAATTAATCAGACAAATTTCAAAACTACAGGTTTGTTGAATAATCGAAAGAAAGGACTGTTCGGAACAATGAATCAGACAAATTTCAAAACTACCGGTATGTTGAACAATCGAAAGAAAGGACTGTTCGGAACAATGAATCAGACAAATTTCAAAACTACCGGTATGTTGAACAATCGAAAGAAAGGACTGTTAGGAACAATGAATTAATCAGACAAATTTCAAAACTACTGGTATATATATATATATATATATATATATATATATATATATATATATATATTAAAGAAATCCCATTCGAAAAGTTCGACCTAACAACCTGACGCTTCTCTGCCCACTGCTTCCGACTTAAGTGATAATATTGTTGAACCAGATCACACAACATAGTAAAAGGTACAGTTTCCCTGGAAAAGGATGAGACGATTGAATATTCCTAAGTCTCAGATGTAAGACACTGCGCATGATCGGAGACCAGAGCACCGATACACAAGATAACGAATATTGAGTTACTTAAATTCAGGCTATTTGGTTTGTTACTAGCATCGTTCCGAAATTCAATTAAAAAACTGCAAAAAAATATGATAATATTACGTAAATAAAAGATATATACATAAATCGTGTAGTTAAATCGACAATGGACCTTCATGACTAGATCGACACTCCGCACAGAAAGTAAAGCTTTCATGTCGTTTCCATAGCTCAGACGGTAAGACTTCTGCGTGTTATGTAGAAGAGTGCGAGTTCGATTTTTAGTCTACACAACAATTTTTTTTTGTCTAAATAACGTTGAAATAGCTAAGTCACGTTGAAATATAGTTTTACAAAGTCCTGAGATTAAGTGTTAATGATCGCAAACAATACAAAATTACAAGTTATAATATTATAAACGTTAATCTAATGAATGCATTTATACACACACATATATATAATGTAAATGCATATATATTAAAAACTAACAATTAAAATGAAATTTAAAAAATATATAATAATAGACAAACTTTTACAAAGGTTTAGAGTCCTTAGGCTATGTCATTTGTTGAGTAATTATTACAATAATTTATTAATAGCTTTCCCATATGTGTAAGAAATGCACTCGCAAAAAACAATTTTTGTTAAAAGTATGGCTTTGGATTATTTCATTCTCACCCCTGCAGTTAATTTTAACTATTTTATCTACGTGTTTGCATTCAATTTTATTCATGTTATGACTGAATGTATAAGCACTGTTGCAGTTATTGACTAATTACATATATTAATAATAATTATTAAATACATCTGTTAAGTAACCAATTGCAGTATCTTTTGCAAAATCTTGAATGTTTAAGTTGTCAATAATATTTCTGTACTATATACTATAATACGTTAAAAGAATTTGCAATAGATTTGGGATCCTCTACTTTATAATCATTGGTTTTAATGAAAAAATATTTTCTTTCTTAGGATATCTACAAGTTTAAATTTAATAATATTACGAATAGGTTTAATTGCATTATCTGAATTTTGTACTTTTCTACTCAAATATATTCTATTTCCCTCTTTCATAATTTTTGATAAATTACACTGTACTTCTTGGAGTATTTAAGAACATGAAGATCATTACATTGCAACTTATTACATATAGATTCTTCTTTTTAATACATGAGATTTTGAAGTCCCTGCGTTATCTACATGTTTTAACTTTTGAATTTTTTCACAACATTGAGTGGAGAACATCCACTGAAGTGATTATGAAATTAAGTGAAAAATTCAATATATTTATTCTTAATATCAGTAGTACCAGTATCATATATGTTTTTCCAAGATTCATTTTGTAGACATAAATGTAAATAATCACTAGATACAGCAAATACGATCCTTTCTTAGTTTTTAAATTAATATTTTGAAATTGTTCAGTGACATTGGAAACTCATAGGATTTGTTTATCATGGTCAGACAAGCCATTGATTATAGGTTCTGTCGAATAGGAATTCAGTCTAATTCTGTGTACAAAACGTTTATCAATGGCTGTGTTACTTCAGCTTGTATGCTATGGGAAAATGTCCCTACGAATAAGGTTTCCAGTTTCAAGGAGTGAATTTAATTTACTTTTACGGAAAAGTTCCGAGAGATAATCTATGTTTATGTCACTACAGATCACAAATTCCATATGAGATTTCTGAAGTCTTTTCTTTACAAATTCAATGTTGGCTATAAATATTAATAAATAATGTAAGAAATATTAATGATTGTAGTTATAAGTCTGATTTACATTATAAAAAGAAAGAAGTTGCATTCCTCGGCAAGATTCGAACTTTCGATGTTTGGTTTTGTCGTCCAACGCACAACCACGGACCTATTCAATGCTTATGTTAATAACATACAATTTAGCTGTAGCAATGTGGTGTCATAACTTGGGGTTTGTTTATTTAATGTAATTAGATTTAATTTGATTAGTTTCGCAACAATTGGACTTCCTGTTATATCCTGTTATTTAGATATTTAATTTAGGGTTGATTTATTAACTCTTACTATGCAAGATGCCTCTTATTTCAATAATTCTATATCATGTTAAATAGTCATTGTCTACACTGAAGTATTATCGTCATCTCTCATTTCTCATCGTAATGGCGAACCGACGTGACATGAGACAGCGAGTTATAGCTCTAGTTGAGGCTGGATATGGGGCTAGATCTGCTGGCCGTTTGGTCGGTGTTCCTGGAAGTACAGCCGCGAGATGGGTTCATCGTTACCAAAATTTTGGGGAGGTCGAAAATCGCCCTATTCCTGGGCGTCCGCGGATTTCTTCATTGGAAGAGGATGCTCTTTTATTCGAGACAGTTCGACAGGACCCCTTTCTGACTGCTAACGAAATAAGAGCAGCATCTAACTTTCCCGGCTCTTCACAGACTGTGATCAGCAGGTTGAGGAACCGCGGTATTAGGAGCCGGAGGGCTGCGCAAATGGAAATATTGGGGGAAGCACAAGCTGTCGACCGTCTTGCCTTCGCTACCAATCGAGTGGATTTCGATTGGAGAAATGTAATTTTCTCCGACGAAACAACCATCTCGAGTGATTACGAAGGTCCTGTCCGTGTCTATCGTGAGGATGGTCTCCGACATGATCAGCGCTATGTGCACCGACGTGAAAGATCGGGGCGCTTTAGCATATCGTGTTGGGGGTGGATGTCTTACGATGGACCTGGCGTTATAGAACGCATCGATGGCCGGTTTAATGCGGAAACTTACGAGCACATTCTGGAAAATATATTCCTTCCCTCCGCCCTAGAACGTTTTCCCGAAGGAACATTGCTGTTCCAGCAGGATAACCATCCCGTGCACTATGCTGCAAGCATTCAAAGATGGTTTCAAAGGAGACCCGAGATCGAAATCATTAATTGGCCTCCGAAGTCACCTGATTTGAATGTCATCGAAAATTTATGGGCGGAATTGAAAAAGAGAAGGATAGCCACCTATGCCCACCGACGCCCTCGAAATCGAGACGAATTGTGGGATCAAGTTGTTGACACCTGGGAAGATCTCGCCGGGGATCAGAACTTATTCCACAATCTCGTGACATCCATGCCGGATCGACTTAGAGCTGTAATAGAAGCTGATGGCATGTGGACAAGATTTTAAGTTAACAGGTCTCTTTTTGTTTCTTATGGTTTTTGTTTGAGGAAGAATACTTTTAACTTCCAAGTAAGATTTATTTTTTTTGACGAGGTTCAGCCCACTTGTAAGACCCAGAAATTGGGCATAAATTATTCCATATTTTTCGACAAATTAGACAGTCGAAGAACTCTGAACAAATTAATTACACCTCAATAAAAAAAAAGTTTTACCTGGGATCGAACACGAGACGTTTCGGTTATACAATGGAACCGGCACGCTACTATATGAGCTACCGAGACAAGACAGTGATAGCAGAAGTCCAGAATGTAGATCCCTTAGCAGGCATTTGCCATTCGGTACAGTGAAGCAATGATATTTTGGGACTCGAGCTATGTTGTGAAATCCTGGCCTTAAATGGCAGTCTTCTTCGTGATCCTTATTCTGGCCCTTGTCCCTGTTGTGGTCCTTGTAACAATTCTTGTACTATCTGTCATGTTATGTATCCCTACGTCGATATCGAGTGAACCGCGCTGTAGAACTTTAACTTCCGACGACCAAGAATCGTCTCATTCTTTTTCAGGGTAACTGTACGTTAAATTAATTTATCAAAAATATTAGTTAAATGTTATTTTAAAAGCTTATTTTATAGTAATGTGAACATTTTTAAAATCATTTTTAAGTTATGCTGTATGACTGCCAATTATTCATAAATACTTCCAAGAGCAGAACTTCTCTGTTTCAAACTAAGCACGGTACACATGATTTATGATTGCTAGAATTTTCGAACTAATGACCCTGTTGACTGTTTGCATTGGAATGAATCGATTAAACAAAGAGGGCGACAAAATATAAACTGCCCCGGGAGACAGAATGTGTAAATACGGCCCTGTATGGAACTTATAAAAATTTAAGTCGAAATTTTAAAAATCATATGGTGCACATGTTAAATAATGTGAGGAGCACAGGGAATATACCATCAGAGTGAAACAAGGCCGAGATAGTTAACATAATTATATAAGAAGGGAAATAAAAAGAAATTTTGCAATATTACTGAGCAATTTCTTTGTTAAACGTCACGTGTAAAATACATGTAGGCCCAAACATAAATTAATAGTAGAGAATATAATGCAGAAAGAACAATGGTGATTTCGAAAAGGAAGGTCATGGATAAATATAATTCAATATTCACTATCAAAAAAATAATGGAAAATAACAAGAATACAATTAACCTTGACACCTCATTTTTCGATTAACTTATGTAAAAGCTTATGACAGCATAAACAGATCTAAATTATAGAAAATATTAGAACGTTATAGGGTATCATTACATTTAATTAATATTATTAAATCTTTGTATGATCGCACAGCAATAAACATTATGACGTAAAATAGAAAGAAATCTGACTTCAATCCAGAAGTAAATACAGTCCTTCGACAAGGTTGTTGTCTGCCTCCTTCTTTTTCTTCTGTATAAAATTTTAGAAGAAAAGAAAGAAATAGAGCCAAACTTCATATCCTTGAGAATAAAATATGAAAATTAAAACAATTTTATTTGCTGATGACCGGGTTCTTTTGACCTGTAGCCAATTTGTAACAAAAATTAACAATAAAATCTAAAGAAGTGTGGTGTGAAGATTCACAAATTAAGACAAAGGTAATCACAATGGAAGGTAAATACGAGGGTTGTAAATACTGTAAAGTAATGACAACATAGACACTACGAACATATTATTGAACTTGCATGGAAAATGCATTTACATCCTCTCAATATAATAGCCAGCGTATGTTCCTGTATCTTTTGCCAAATCCGTGGTAACGGTTAAATGCCGTTAGCGAGGTTGTTTCTGTTGACCTCTCTGTTGGACTGCCCTACTGCATGAAGCACTGATGTAACAACTGGAAACCTCTTAACTCTAAGTGGTTCTTTCTACCGTGGAAACAAGTCGTAGTCACAAGGATTCATATCAGGGGAATACGGAGGATGTTCCAATGCTTACCAATCCCATCTCTGTAGTAATTCAGCCAATGACCCTGCGACAAAATAGCGAGCATTGTGATGTAGGCCTAAGATGAAAGCTGGATTGTCTCTCAGGAAATGTGGACGTTTACGCCGCATAGCTGGACGTAGGTTGTGTTCGAGAAAATGTTGGTAATACTCTGCATTGACATTTTGGTCTTGAGGTACGGTATGGCTAATGATAACACCTTCAGTGTCGTTTGCCCCTATCAGCATGACTTTCACCCTAGAAGGTTCATATGGAACTTTTTTTTGGACATGGTGATCCTTTGAGGTGCTATTCATTAGACTGGCGCTTTAGTTCAGGCTCGTATGCCCGTCCCCACGTCTCGTCAATGGCAACAACACGTTGCAGGAATATGTCCCCTTCGTTGTGGTACCTCTATAGGTGGAGTTGAGCTATTGCCACTTTGAGGAATCCAGCGTGCTGCAATTTTTCTCGTATGGAGGTTTTTCTTCAGGATATGCCACACAGTTTGATGACTGGGTTCAATCCCGATAGATAATTCTCGTACAGTCCAGCGATGGTCAACAGCAAGGAGATCTCGCATTAACTCCACTTGTTCGTCATAAATGGGGCGGGCGACCTGTCCGAGCCACATGTACTATCTCATTTCGACCCATACCAAATGCAAAGATCCATCTTGCAACCACCCGATACGATAATGGATCGTTTCCCCAAGCTTCAAGTAATCCTTAATGACACTGGCTTGCATTTCTACCACGGGCTACCTCGATCTTTATCCACGATCGCTCCTCAAGTTTAGTAAACATGCTTTAGTGCAGTTAAAAATAGTGCACTACATTTAACCACGCATAATAATAACATATTCTATTTTCATAGCAACCGGTTTTATCATCTCCAACTACGATCACCAGTTGTCTCGTATTACATACGAATGCGCATGACCCATTCTCGGCAGTACTGCCACTACTTTATTTACAACCAATGTATATCATATAATTATGATAAGGGCTAAAATAATCTTAGATTTAAAAAATATGGAACACGTGAAAACTTTTACATATCTTGTTATAATGTGGCCAAATTATAAAAATGTATGTATGTATTTATTTACACTGCAAATGGGTAAACACCCGATGGCAGTGGTAACTAATTACACTCAATAAATGGATTTAGACCTGAAAGAAGATATAGGCTTATAACAAAACAAATGGATCAATAAGGAAGACTTTGGAAGAAACATGTCAAAAGATGTTAAAAAGACATTACAAAACTTTTCTATTTTCTTTTTGGTTTTATATAGCCTAATATTTCTGTGTATTAACTTTTGTATTTATTTTTTTGTAGATGAAACTACATCTGAATACGACTTTGCTCATATGGGTGTTCCTGATTTTTATATGTTTTTTGTACTTAATTTAATATAAATAAATATCAGAATAGTTGTGAAACATAGATCTTAAAATCTCAGAATAGAAAGCGTCTAGAAACAGCACAAAAAATGAGGTTTCTCAGATCAGTTGAACATATTTCACTGGTTGGAACCCGGGTGCCTTCTAGTTTTTTTTTATAACTATTATATTTTTAAATAATTTAATGTTTCAAACAGTTAACAATAAAATAGGTGTTGGAGCAATTCAATTTGTGTACAATTCTTAACCAAAAGCAATCATTTTTAAAAGTAAGCCTGGCATTGTTTCAACCGCTTTATTGATCGGTTGGGATTGTTGCCGTGTGAATTCTGGTGAGCAACAATTGACAATCGTCACAAACAGTTGAAAGTTAGTGTTTAAAGTACTTTTCGCACTTGTGTTAAAAGTACTTTTAGCACGCTAGTCAATTTTTAACATGCTTTCTAGCATCACAAGATCTACTTTTAGGAATGATGTTCTAAATTAAATTTTTATTAATACCATTTTTAAATACCTATTTTCATAGCTAGAAACATAATACTATTAATGGTTACAATGTACGTACAGTTATTTTATGTATTTTTTAAAGAACTACATGCATCTATCTAAACCAAATAATGTATGAAGTCAAATTCTTTTTTCTAGAATTATAAGTATTATTAAGAAATCAAACCTTCATCTTATTTCAGTGAATGTTAAATGATTTAATTATTGTAGCTATTTCTTTCCATAAATATGTAATTCAAGGAAATAAACTATAAACAGTAATATTAGCCTATTCCTAACATGACAAAATTATTAAATTATTTTTAAATGAGAAAAACGTGCAAGGGAAAATGTGTGCCCACTTCTTGGCAATCATTTCTTGTAAATATTGTTACTGATGGCCGAAATGCACAGTTCTTACTAATGACTTGTTGAGATTTCAGCACAATAGTGGTCAGTGATTGTTGTCTTTCTTTTGTGGATAACAAATAATGGAGAAATTAGTAGGGAAATAAACACTGAAATTAACTTTCAAATCACAGTATTTATTCCTCACAAAATTTAATTTCTATTATTAAATATTTGAACACGAACTTCGCTAATGAAAACAGCGAATAGGGATTATAAAGAATGGACACTGAGCGAATTTTCCTGTCTTTTGTTTCTCTGTGCGCCAGCGTATAGTTCCACTTTCAAGCGCTAGAGGTTAATGTAATCGAGCATACGCTAAGATAATAATTGAGAATAGAGTTGAGACACAGGATCCAAACATCGCCTACCTTATTGCATAATCCAGTAATGCTTTGCTTCAAATAAATTCAAGTGAACTGCTTTTCCTTATTTCTCAGTGAAAAACTACTGGGTGTTCATTTCAAAGTGTGTCATGACGTCACTGTTGTTGGGTCACCGATTTGAAGCGAGTTTCAGCTTATATGTTAGAGAAGTTGCCTATTATTTAAGGCGTTCTTCAATCTGAACTTGAGAACGTGTACGGTATAACTTGAATGTCGTAGCAACAGATGGCGGTCTGTACGGTCTGTGTGCTACCATAACCTCTTTCGAACTGTGTTTTGCGCCTGCAAGTCGTACGCAGGGTATTTGTTATCGGTTGCGTACGGTAACATTCCACAACACAAATCAAATGCACCGTGTCCATGTTGACCGTCGAAGTTAATGTCAACAAATACGTAAGTAATCGTCTTAACCCTCTCCCCATATCCCGACAGTACGTATTTCCAAACAGTTCACATTCCTGCCACTGCCGGCGTTACCTACGTATCGGTATGTACTCTTTAGAATGAACGCCGTACTTGCTAGGCAACTTCTCTGCCTCTTAGATTATACACCTCTGCGGAAGTGTAGGAAGATTGAATTCTCTAGGCTCATCGGCTAGCCACATGACGGCATACAGCGAGCCATGACACATTTTGAACTGAACACCCAGTAGTTCTAATAATAATATTTTATATTTCAGATATCATAAATTATATTATAAAATAATATAATACATTATAAAATTAAGTATCGAATTCGTTTAATATTTGTATACAATATAATATAAGTATATGGTTTTACTTCTCATAAGAGTTTTGTTTTTACATTTTCAGCGCTATCAAATCATTACATATTTTAATTGTTGTTGGGTTCAACGTCTCAACTCTCATTATAAAGGAACTCTAGAGTCTAGACATTACAGTTAATGACGGATTTATTATTTTATGGATCCAATTTATTTTATTTGAGTACATAATGTGCCTAGATATATTAATTATATGTGTTATATTTCTGCTGTGTCGACTGCTAGCTGGTGTGATGTCAGCGCCAACTCTAGGGAGAAAGCAGAATCTTACGCTCTAGCTGGCTTGAAGGTCATTGAAATCAGTCCGGCTACATCAAAGGTACCGACGCGAAGTGTCCATTCTTTATAATCCCTATTCGCTGGTGAAAATTTATGAATTATCATTCCAGTTACTATTGCTGTTAACACTTTCACGGAATTAAAACTGTAGATTTATAATTTATTGTTCACTCACAGCATGTAAAAAAACTAATAGGTAATATGGTGGAACTATAAAGTTATCTAAAGATAGAAAGAAAAATTATGGAAATCGTAAACAGTTGGATGGTGAAAGTCCATGACGAACGGAACATCTTTATCTGTCTAGTTGTAAAGAGTGACAGATAAAGACGTTTTCGTGCCACTATTGTAAGATGTAGGCATTTCTAACAAAGCGTGGTAACTAGACGGAGACGTAGTAGGCAGTTATGCAACAGCAACCGATTTTAAAGATTTCTCCTGTGTGCGATGTGTCACGCTCAGACCAACTGTTTATTTTTGCAGCACTGCTAGTATTAAATGAATGGCATAAGAACGTATAAGAAGCACACAAATTAATTCATTACCAAAAAACAATCAAATATAAATACAAATATAATTAAATAAAAATAATATTACATTTTGCATGCACGTAATAAGCCTTACAGTACGTAATAAACCTTGACATTCGGCTATTACGTATGTATAGAATAGAAGAATGTTAATTGATGAATTTGAATATCATTACTCGCTTGTTATTTAAGACTGAATCATAATCAGCACGCGTACTTTTTGTTTCCAACCAAAAACCTAAATGTTTTGTCGGTAGTTGCTACAGATATTCACAACTTTTTTTTACCTCTTGTAGTATGAAATTAGTTTTAAGAACTGAGCTACAAGGAACAGACGTTACGTAAATGTAAATGAAGATAGGGGGGGTAAGAACTGAATATGTTACCAATAAGTACTTACAAATGGCTTTTAAGGACCCCGGAGGTTCATTGCCTCCATTACATAAGCCCTCCATCAGTCCCTATCCTGAGCAAGATGAATTCTGTCCCTACCATCATCCATTTTAATATTATTCTCCCATCTACGTCTCGGTTTCCCCAGATGTCTTTTTCCTCTCAGGTCTCCCAACTAACAAGCTAGGTATATATATGCATTTCTAAATTCACCCATAAGTGCTACATGCCCTGCCCATCTCAAACGTTTAGATTTACTTACTTACTTACTGGCTTTTAAGGAAACCGGAGGTTCATTGCCGCCCTCACATAAGCCCGCCATTGGTCCCTATCCTGAGCAAGATTAATCCAGTCTCTACCATCATATCCCACATCCCTCGAATCCATTTTAATATTATCTTCCCATCTACGTCTCGGCCTCCCCAAAGGTCTTTTTCCCTCCGGCCTCCCAACTAACACTCTATATGCATTTCTGGATTCGCCCATACGTGCTACATGCCCTGTCCATCTCAAACGTCTGGATTTAATGTTCCTAATTATGTCAGGTGAAGGATACAATACGTGCAGTTCTGTGTTGTGTAACTTTCTCCATTCTCCTGTAACTACATCCCTCTTAGCCCCAAATATTTTCCTAAGAACCTTATTCTCAAACGCCCTCAATCTCTGTTCCTCTCTCAAAGTGAGAGTCCAACTTTCATAGCCATACAGAACAACCGGTAATATAACTGTTTTATAAATTCTAACTTTCAGATTTTTTGACAGCAGACTAGATGACAAAAGCTTGTCAACCGAATAATAACAGGCATTTCCAATATTTATTCTGCGTTTAATTTCCTCCCGAGTATCATTTGTATTTGTTACTGTTGCTCCAAGATATTTGAATTTTTCCACCTCTTCGAAGGATAAATCTCCAACTTTTATATTTCAATTTCGTACAATATTCTGATCACGAGACATAATCATATACTTAGTGTTTTTGGGATTTACTTCCAACACGTTTAGATTTAATGCTCCTAATTATGTCAAGTGACAAATGCAATGCGTGCAGTTCTGCGTTGTGTAATTTTCTCCATTCTCCTGTAACTTCATCCCTATTAGCCCCAAATATTTTCCTAAGAACCTTATTCTCAAATACCCTTAACCTCTGTTCCTCTCTCAAAGTAAAAGTCCAAGTTTCACAACTAAACAGAACTGGTAATACAGTGACATCAAAAACTTTTCCCTTACATTTTTAGTGTAAGCCTACCTTGCTTTTAGACTTTACCATGCAGGCTTTGCCTAATGGTAAGTTTTAGTTTAGTTATGCACTGAGGTGAAGTCTTGAATGTATATATTTTTCACTTAGTTATGTGAGGCTATCAAATGCAAAACTCGCCTTATCCAGGTAAAGTGATTTGTCAGAAAACAGGAAAACGGTTATGGATATGGACAGTTTTATTTATTTATTAATTTGTTGTTGAACATAACAGGCAAAGCCCAATTACAAAGTTCACGACTAACAAATTAATTTATAAAACGTAAACAAGGAAAAGGAAACATACACTTATTAAAAACTGAAACAAAATAGAAATAAGAGTCCACACCTGTGGAGTAACGGTCAGCGCGTCTGGCCGCGAAACCAGGTGGCCCGGGTTCGAATCCCGGTCGGGGCAAGTTACCTGGTTGAGGTTTTTTCCGGGGTTTTCCCTCAACCCAATACGAGCAAATGCTGGGTAACTTTCGGTGCTGGACCCCCGGACTCATTTCACGGCATTATCACCTTCATTTCATTCAGACGCTAAATAACCTAGATGTTGATACAGCGTCGTAAAATAACCCAATAAAATAAAAAATAAATAAAAATAACAGAAAGAAAAAAAAAAGAGAAATTGAAATAAGATGTGAAAGTAGCTTCAAATTAACTAACAACAATATTCTGTAATTATATGATAACAAATAATTCTAATAATAATAATAATTTGCATTTGATAGTAGTTTTCTGAGCTCTATGGAAGAGGAATTAGACAAGATTTGCACAAACCGACTGTATCAGTAGATAGAGAGCTGCAAGAGGTACAACATCCCATATGTAAGTCATTTTTTTAAATTTTGGATAAGGCGAGTTTTGCACTTGATAGCCTCATGTAACAACGCTGTGCCAACTACTGGGCTATTTAGCGCCGATGGAACTGGTGATATCGAGATGATATTTGGCGAGATGAGGCCGAGAATTCGCCAAATATTACCTGACATTCGCCTTACAACTGAGGAAAATCCAGTAAAAAACCCAACCAGATAATCAGCCCAAGCGGAAATCGAATCCTCCCTCCGAGCGCAACTCCAGATCAGCAGGCAAATGCGCTATCGCCTGAGCTACTCCGGTGGCTAAGTCTTGGGGATAGTACGGGTTTCCGATGTTGATATAGGAAGTGCTTGGGGCTGCGGGCACTGGGGATAGAATGCAGTGTCAGGGCTGAAGCAGTGGCCTACGTGTTGGCGTCGGGTTCGCTAATGTCACCCTTGCCACCTTGGACAGTTTTAGCATGGGTGCACATCAGGCCAAAGGAAATCTAAATGCAAGGATTCGTTCCGGGTCCGGCCCTGGAAAAACCAAGCGAAACCGAGTGACTGCACGCAGGCTTTGCCGAGTACTTATTATTTCAGTGTTAGGCGTACTCACTGTCTTCGAATAATATCTGTAATTTGGAAAGGATGTGAAATTAAGAAAGAAGGCAGTAGTAACATTATGAGATCCATGAGTGAAATACGTTCCAAGAATTGCAAACCAATTGGAAATCCCAGGGTTTCACATCGCTGCATATAACTAGTTTTGCTGTTTATAGAATAGCAATTATTAGTTACATTTTTTACAAGTCACATTGTGTTTTTAAGGTGACAAATTATTCTGTTGTTATTTTCTTGCGCTTGTTAATCACTTCGACCTTCTGAATACGTTTTCAACACTTCCATTATAACTTTATTTTTCATCATGGAGCAAGGGAACAAGGTCCTTCGTCACTGCGACCACAGATCTATTGTGCAGCCTAAATTATCCATTCAGGGAGCAAATTATAGCATTAGATAACTTAACAGGAGAATCTACAATTCCGAACAAAGGGTAAGCTTACCTAATTTCGTGATACTACGGATTTTTTTTATAAAAATTATATCACACATGGTTCATGACCGTGATCTTTTAACAGAGCGTCTGCTGACTATTTCCATTGGAATCATCTCGTACATCTGGACTGAGACTTTATGGCCATTCTGTATTACATTTCTCAAATCTCTCGCATTCCCAACACAACTCGACGTCCATATTTCTAGAATCTATGTCTGTGGCAGCATACATAGATGAATAAAACAGTCGAGTGAGCAATAGGATTGACAAAGGAGTCTGAAGAAGTGAGAGCGAATTAAAAGCAAATTATATTATCCCCCTGCAAGCAGTGACAACAAAATGAAAGCGGAAGGACGGAAGTATTGAATTAGGGGCTATAGAGCCCACAGACTCCTACAATAGAAGAAAGTGAGAAGCTATTTCTTGTTCCTGTTGCATATGCCCCGGGGAATAGTCTTATGCTGAGAGAATAGTTTGATGTTACGAGTCTTGCTGTGAAAGCGTACGACGGCTGAAGGGAATTATGGTCAATAATTAGGGCAAACGCTTACAGAGATTCTCCAGTAGTCTCAAGTTCGGTTCCTGACATTCACTCCAATAATTGCTTGTGGCGAATAAGGTCGGTAAATTAGAGTTTCCATTTTAATAAAATAATGGTTATTCGGACGTGAACTGTATATAGGGTGGCCCACTTAGGAGAGTTGGTCGTTATTGCATGAAAAATAATGGTAAAAAATAGCCTACCTTCAAGCAGTCATAAATATAATACTATTTATCAGAGCTCTTTCATTTTTTGATATGTGTATACATATTAAGCTTTAAGATGAAAAAGAATGGTTACTCTACAATAAATCTTTACCGTTAAATTAATTTTTGAATTTAAACGTTTTTTTATAAATTCACTACATGTCTGTGATTAGGTACACTCTGTTTACTTATTGTAGCACACATTGAATTGAAATTTTGGCTGCTTACTACTAATAGATACTAAAACATACCCTACTAAAATTATTAATATATCTGTAATATTATGGGCATAGGGCTTATACAAATCAACACCGTCAATAAATTAAAAGAAAATTGACAATGAAGATTGGTACAAGTCCTTTGCCTACAATATTGCAGATATATTAATTTTGGTAGGGTGTGTTTTAGTATTTATTAGCAGTTAGTGGCTAAAATTTCAATTCAATGTATGCTATGATAAGTTCATAAAATGAACCTAATCTCAGGCATGCAGTGAATTTATAAAAGAAATATATTTAAATTCAAAAATTATTTTAAGGATAAAGATTTACTCTATAGTAACCATTCTTTTTTACTTCAAAGCTTAATGTGAATACATACATCACTAAAAAAATAAAAAAAGCTCTGATAAATAGTATTACATTCATGACTGCTTGAAGATAGGCTATTTTTATCATTACTTTGCATGCAATAACGACCAGCTCCCCTTAACTCTTTCACGTCCGATTTATTTTTATTTATTTTAGTAGGTTATTTTACAAGCTTTATCAATATCTTAGGTTATTTAGCGTCTGAATGAGATGTAGGTGTTAATGCCGGTGAAATGAGTCCGGGGTCCAACACCGAAAGTTACCCAGCATTTGCTTATATTGGGTTGAGGGAAAACCCCGGAAAAAACATCAACCAGGTAACTTGCCCCGACCAGGAATCGAACCCGGGCCACCTGGTTTCGTGGCTAGACGCGCTAACCGTTACCCCACAGGAGTGGACTTCACTTCCGTTGGCGTGTGAAATATTTCAGATATACACAAACCGACAATTACAAGTTACAGAGTTTTTTTTTAGGATTTTACTCGTTTTTTCCATGTTTAAAAACTTTATCCTAATAGCAATCTTCATTTCACCTTAACTTTCTCATCATTTTGCTTCTACTGACATGAGCCTGTCGCATTTAAGCACACTTAAATGCCATCGACCTGAACTGAGGTCGAACCCGCAACCTCGGGCACAGAAGGCCAGCGCTATACCAACTGCGCCACTCAGGGCGACGTATGTATGTATGTATGTTATTTTACGACGCTTTATCAACATCTAGGTTATTTAGCGTCTGAATGAGATGGTGATAATGCCGGTGAAATGGATCCCGGGTCCAGTACCGAAAGTTACCCAGCATTTGCTCACATTGGATTGAGGGAAAACCCCGGAAAAAACCTCAACTAGGTAACTTTCCCCAACCGGGAATCGAACCCGGGCCACCTGATTTTGCGGCCAGACGCGCTAGCCGTTACTCCACAAGTGTGGACCTTGTGTGTGTGTGTGTGTGTGTGTGTGTGTGTGTGTGTGTATGTATGTATGTAGCAAGAGAACCGCTAAGCGTATTTGCAAGAGTACAGCTAAGCGTATTTCAAAACTATTGCAGTATTGTACTCGACGACCCCAGCTCAGAGGAAAGGAGTCAAAGAAGTAACGTCAACATGCTCTCGATAAGTGTTGCCAACACATAAATTGTATCCCCGTCAGTCTAACACCTGGAAATCCGTCAGAATCCGTCAAACTTAAATAAAATTAAGAAGACGCCATTAGTCTATCTATATACAAATAAAATGCAAATTTTAACACAGCTGACTTAATAATCTTGATTCAAGAACATGGTACGACACGGGCAGGGCTGTTCAAAGAAAAAATAAAATCCCCCCCAAAAATTAAACAATTATAAATGACAGCAGCAAAAAAGTCAAAAGGTGATGTAAATCGTAATTTCCACCAGAAAATCCGTCACCCGTCAAAGCCATTCTTTTCCCATCCGCTACGTTGAAATTCCGTCACTTTTGACAGCATTTCCGTCCAGTTGGCAACACTGCTCTCGATGTTTATGTTATGCAGTTGGCCGCGTCCGATAACTGAATTGCTTTATAACAGCGTTGCCTCAGCCCGAGTAGAGGGGTCAGCTTATCTTACCGCAAGAGGCAACTACTAACTTCTCTGTTAAAAAAAAAAAAACAAAAAAAAAAAAAAACATCGTACTTGCCTCAGCCCAGCGGCTGGGCTAATTCAGAGTTATAATGTGACAATACTGCATAACTAACAGGCTTACACCGTATGATTTTGTTATGATTTGGGTAAGGCACTAGTCAGCAGAGTGATGTGAGTGAGGTCGTCTAAGCTTGGCGAGAACTGTACTTTGGTGATAATACAGAGATCTACTTGTTTAAAAACAATATAATTCTAGGCTATAATTAATAATGTGGACTACTAACATAAAAACGTCTACACAATACGGCTATGCGACGCTGCGTACGAGTGAATTCAGGGTATAATAATTGATTTCATCACAAGTAGAAATTTCGCTCAAGGACACTGTCTCACTCGTTATTAAATTCTAAGGTTTCTTAATATTGTCTTTACCTCTTAATTAAACAGGCCGGCCGTGGTAATTAGAGTGGTGTTTGACACGCACTCGTGAACTTGTGCAGAAATAACGGTTTCGAATTTATGGACGGTGTGGTTAAGGAGGGCACAAACATTTTGAAATGAACAAAAATGAGAAAAGTATCTTGCAGTTATCATGTATTTGAAGAACAGAAACCAGCCTAGAATAACTAAGTAGTTTGTTTCATTTTTATTACGATGAGTTTATAATAATCTCAACATAATAATGGCATGGTGGAGATTAGGTATCTGGAGACTCAAGAATAAGAGAGGGACCGTACAGGAAGATAAATGTCCGTTATACGGACTAGCGGAAGACGCAATGCTTTAAATTGCGTGGCAAAGAATGATTTGAGAAATTGTTGGGTAGATGAAACATTTTTTATTATAAACGCTATAGTGGCATATAAAACAATGACGCTAGCAATTTGCATAAATTAGGAAAATTTGTTTTTATAGTTATAATTAGATGGGAAGAGAAGGTCAAGGCTCTGACTGAAATGGGATTGGAGATGTTGAGTATTCGGGCCCGATATGAAGCTACGAAAAGTATATAACCTAAGTAATATAACAAATTAATCTTTAAGTAGATTGAATATAGAACAGAAAAGTTAAAGTTAATGGATTCAAATACACGGGTTCACTATATTTATTATTATTATTATTATTATTATTATTATTATTATTATTATTATTATTATTATATATGGTGATGGTGAGGTATATAATTTAGTTAGCAAAATAAAATATATTAAAATAATAAACGTAGAATTATTAGTACTATACTGTATTTTTAATAATAATAATAATAATAATAATAATAATAATAATAATAATAATAGTTCGGAATATGTATTATATGTACGCCTATTTCTCGTGTTAAATTCTATCGTAACTAGTTAACACGAGAAAGACATATAATACATATTCCGAAGTGATATAGTGTTAAAAGTTGTGTAATCAAGATGTATAATAATAATAATAATAATAATAATAATAATAATAATAATAATAATAATAATAATAATAATAATAATAATAATAATAACAATAATAATAATGATAATAATAATAATAAAAATAATAATAAAAAACGTTAAACAGATACTTAGTATACAGTGTACTTATAAGTTCCCATGACGTGAATGCAGAATAATAATAATTTATTTATTTATTTAGAATATTAACGTGCAAAACAACAGCACAAGGCCAATTACAGTTTAGCACGATACAAAACAAAACAACAAATGATGATGAGAATGAATAATAATAATAATAACAACAATAATAATAATAATAATAATAATAATAATAATAATAATAAACGTTAAACAGATACTTAGTATACAGTATACTGTACTTATAAGTTCCCATGACGTGAATACAGAATAATAATTTATTTATTTATTTATTTATTTATTTATTTAGAATATTAACGTGCAAAACAACAGCACAAGGCCAATTACAGTTTAGCACAAGATACAAAACAAAACAACAAATGATGATGAGAATGAATAATAATAATAATAATAATAATAATAATAATAATAATAATAATAATAATAATAATAAAGAATTGATTTAACTTGAAGACATTATGTCTCTCTCTAACACAAGGTTAAGGCTGGTTTGCTCGTGTCTTTATTTGATGATCCAGTTATCCTTGTATAAGGCCTATTGAGTCGTTTATTGGAATATGTGATATCCGTGAACTGTTATCCAATACATTTAGTATTGTGTAGGTACATTTCAGCCTGTAATCCTGAATGTTTGTGTTCAAACTTTAAATCTGAAGGTATGTATACTGTATATGTCTTTGTTACTCTTATTATCGAATAATTTGCAATTTACATAATAAGTTACTCCTCTAATAATTATTGTTGTTTAAAACGTTCCAATTTTTAACGTCTGACAAGAGCCAAGCTTCAAACTCCTAGAAGAGAGTTGCAATGACAATAATATTTAATAATTTTATTTGTTGTAGTCTCAGTAATTAATATAACAAGAACGTAATACTTTCTTGTATTTACTACATTTAGGAATGAAGAGAAAATCGCATGAAATCTAGCTCACGAACTTTCGTTATTTATTAAATTGTGAAAGAGGAAGTAGAAAGTAGTAATGATATAATTGCGAAAAGCGATATTCTAGGATTCACTGGGATATATGTATGTTAACATACGAAATTCCCACAGAAATGGCCTCGGCTTTCTACTTCGTGAGTTGCAACGCAGTGTAAGAAACGCAATAATTCTCTATGCGAGAGTGGCAGGAATTAGTTTATGAAGTATATCCGTAAGAAAGAACGAGAGAACGAATATCCTCAATGAACTCACGAACCATGAATTTACAAACCTCGCTGCCTTGCGCGTTACGTGCACTTCAACTGGTCCACGTTGAAAGTGAATTGCATGCATTGCTAATTAAAGATCACACGGTCCAATAACCTCAAGAGTAAACATAACCTGTCGGTGAATGCCAAACCAACAGCGAGAAAGTTGCACCTTAAAGTTTCTTGCCGTATAATTTTAATTAGTATGACGCTCAATTTTAAAGTACATTTAAAAATTATATAATAGAGATTCAGAGTTCTTCACATAAGGAGAAGGAAAATATTACGAAAAAAAAGCAAGGTTTAGTTACTGCCGTTAAGGGGAGCGTATGGCTGTTGTGTATGGGAGAAGAAATTTATATATTACTCTTCAACTTTTGAATATATCAATTTACGATTTTTACAGCATACACACAATATTAGCATGTATATTTTGGTTTTTAGATTATTTTTCCACCTCATATACTTGATTTTATACAAATTTTGAACCTGAAAAATATTCATAAAATTTAAGTTAAAAACATGCATATTTTAGGAACATTTTTCTCAGAAACCGTTTGCACTACAGGTACCAAAAAATTGAAGCATATTTCCGATACAGTTCATTGTACTTTCTGTCATTTTGATCACGTTATGAATATTTTTTCTCCAGAAAAAATATTAATTATTTTCCATCATGAATAGAAATTAAAAATTTTAATATTGGTCAAAACTGGTCCTATCATTTTCGTCTTAGTCTTACCTATTTATACTTCCATTATCTGTAATAATCCCACTAGAGGTTTTGACTTATCGAGAAAAAATCAAAACTCGAGTGGGATTTAGTTGACTATTACACGATTAGACGAAAGTATATAAAGATTAGAAGAAATAAAGTACTCTAATACAATACAATATTAATTGGCTTACAAAAATATCTTACTAAACTGTCCTGAAAATGTATTATTGTACCATCTCATCATTACAAATATTCCGTTAGATGGCAGTAGTGTGTTATGATTAGCTGTTCTCTTGTTACCAGTTGTGCCAACTATAAAATCTTCATTGAACTCTATGGACGATTACTAGTTAAGAAGGCTTTGTTGATTCAGTCTCATTTTATTAAAACAGTTGCATTCCATTTCAACTGTCAATATACATATTAAATAATACCTGATACGTGACTATCCATAATCTCATACAGCAGAGAGATAAATGATGGAAAAGTTTTAATTAAAGACGATGAAATAAACATGAATTATTTGGAAAGGTACAATTACTGAAAGTACAATGTTGGTAAACAAGGAAACAAATGAAGGGGGTAAGTCCATTTTCAGAATTTTTAAAATGAAACACTGAAACATAAGCCTTGCAATATACGTATCAGGTTGGAAATAAAGAAGTTCGGTCCATATGAAAATGAAAGAAAAAGAAATAAGGCAAGCGTAATAAAGGAGATCAGTCCAATAGAAATGTTTAAATAATGTAATCAGTACAGTATAGTAGCATGCAAGCGGAAACAAAAAGGTCAGTCCGGGCATTTGGGTATAGTTTGATGCCTACTGTCTGTACAAGTTCAAACATATTTC
Source organism: Periplaneta americana (assembly GCF_040183065.1). Taxonomy (NCBI): domain Eukaryota; kingdom Metazoa; phylum Arthropoda; class Insecta; order Blattodea; family Blattidae; genus Periplaneta; species Periplaneta americana. Next base: position 135,767,925 of record NC_091128.1, read on the forward strand.
AACCTGTATGTATCTGTGGCCGGGAGGAAAAAGGTCTTAAGTCAATTTTTTGTTAAAATGAGATTTTTTTATATATTCTGAAAGCGGAAACAATTCTCTACAATCTGGTAAAACGGCTAAAGTCAAATAAGACTCCTGACTGGATTTATAGAGTGTTACCAAACGTCTTAAGTACTTTTTGAATCGAGCACTCCCAGGATAAAGGACTGAAGAACATTTAATACTTTATTCCTTACAAACCATCACACGTTTACTTTCCATGCTTCCCTATTAAAAAGGTCTAACTTGTATTTTAGCCATTTTATCACATACTTTTCTTTCCTTTTAAAATTTTAAGCACCAGGCTAAACAGTCCTATAATTGTTTAAGACCCATTTTGCATTCATAATAATTTACATTTCTCATTTATTTTGACATGAAAAAGGTCTTATATTTAAATAGTCCCTTCTACTCAGTTTGGCTTCAAGTCTTAAAAGGGCTTAAGTGCGGCTATTTTTGGAAATAATCAAGAAAATTGTTAAATGAGCAACATTACCTATTTTAGAAGAAATATTAACAAATAATAACCAGCAAAAACCTCTTAGTTAAAAAAACTCTATAATTGAAAGCAATTTCAATCTTTCTACTGCTCTCCAGAAAAGTATAGCCTACAATTTTTACTTACGACCTTTTTCCTCCCAGCCACAGATATTATTTTCCTTCTTTTGGTCTCAGTGTACCATCATACAGAGTCTTGTAAAGTTGTCTTTATTAGCAAATGTGTGATTTTGTACTATTGTGTACTTAATAATGGAAGAAAAGTACGATTTTGCGATGAACATGGGAAATAAGCGTGTTACGAAGAGAAAGGCTACTGGTAGGATGACAGATGTGCGAAAAAAGATTAACTTACTAGTAATTAATGACACATGTCCTAGGAGCAGACTGTAATTGCAAAGTGAAGTGTTTTCAAGTTGTGCCAAACAATACCAAAAACTCAGTACTTCATAATTTTAATCTTATGACTGACAAGGATGAAGAGGATTCATCTTTGTGTGGCGTAATATCTGTTCTTCCTATAGCTAGGCGTCGCAATAGAAAACCAGAAAGAGAAGCAAGTGTTAATGAAGCAATTATAGAGTACGTGGAATTGTAGGTGATAACAAGTTATTAGTGAGTTTGATGTTAGCAAGAAAGCATTTATGGTCATGCATGGAATCGGAAAAAAAAGTGGAAAACCTTGTAAATGCTTTGAAGAAAAGTGGAGTTAAACGACATTTCATACAAGTTGACAGGAAGCGAAGGCATTTCTTTCCCCTTCTACTTGCCCTGAGTCCGTCAGTAACAGACCGGTAGCCGTTACCTTTTATACCTGCACCCCCCAAGTTCTACACACAAGAAAATAGAATATTATATAAAGTACATAAGTGGATATAAAATACAGTGTCACAGATGTTTAACAATTACACTGAGTATATTTTAATGCCGTTCTTACAATATTTTCAACTAATAATTAAATTAAGGAACGTTAGTTTGTATTATGAAGTCGGGGGGGGGGGGTGACAATGTAGATTGTCTCACTGTGTATGCTACAGAGTAGCAACTAGCGGTGAAAAAAACATTTATCTTCCAGCTTTTTAATGTGCCAGTTGATATAAACAAGAATAAAATGCAATATAAACGCTTAGTATAGACTCTAGAAAAATAGATTACCGGTAAACATTTTCAATATAAGAATTTTCACTATGTTCAAAGTCAATTAGTCGAATGTTACTGAGATGAACAATAGCATCTTCCCCTTTACGGATGGTAAGGAGTGTGAGTAGAGGGGAAGGTCTATCAACCAAACTGACATGAGGATTAGTCCGAATAGTAAGCAAGGAAAGCACAACAAGCTATGATGGTAAGTTTTGTCTTTATAGGCTTGGAAATATTAAGCAATTGTATTTTTCGCCACTTTTGAGTGAGCTTTTTAAATAATGTTTTAGGACCGCTACCAGTAAGTGCAGCGAAGTATCGTGACTTACACTTGCTGGCGAAGTTTTGTGGATCGGACGCACAGGTCTATTTTCAAAATTTCAAACAAGTGCAAAACACTATGGGAAAACAGAGTGTCAGAAATTTTATGTGTTCAAGAAAAATACTTTACTGAATGCTGTTATAAGAACGTAATTAGCAAAATGTTTTTAAAATAAAATGTAATCACTATCATAACTAAGCAAGGTAAAAAATATTACTTGCTTACTGGCTTTTAAGGAACCCGGAGGTTCATTGCCGCCCTCACATAAGCCCGCCATTGGTCCCTATCCTGAGCAAGATTAATCCATTGTCTATCATCATATCCCACCTCCCTCAAATCCATTTTAATATTATCTTCCCATCTACGTCTCGGCCTCCCTAAAGGTCTTTTTCATTCCGACCTCCCAACTTACACTCTATATGCATTTCTGGATTCGTCCATACGTGCTACATGTCCTGCCCATCTCAAACGTCTGGATTTAATGTTCCTAATTATGTCCGGTGAAGAATACAATGCGCGCAGTTCTCTGTTATGTAACTTTCTCCATTCTCCTGTAACTTCATCCCTCTTAGCCCCAAATATTTTCCTAAGCACCTTATTCTCAAACACCCTTAACCTATGTTCCTCTCTCAAAGTGAGAGTCCAAGTTTCACAACCATAAAGAACAACCGGTAATATAACTGTTTTATAAATTCTAAATTTCACATTTTTTGACAGCAGACTGGATGATAAAAGCTTCTCAACCGAATAATAACAGGCATTTCTCATATTTATTCTGTGTTTAATTTCCTCCCGATTATCATTTACATTTGTTACTGTTGCTCCAAGATATTTGAACTTCTCCACCTCTTCAAAAGATAAATCTCCAATTTTTATATTTCCATTTCGTACAATATTCTCGTTACGAGACATAATCATATACTTTGTCTTTTCGGGATTTACTTCCAAACCGATCGCTTTACTTGCTTCAAGTAAAATTTCCGTGTTTTCCCTAATCGTTTGTGTATTTTCTCCTAACATATTCACGTCATCCGCATAGACAAGAAGCTGATGTAACCCGTTCAATTCCAAACCCTGCCTGTTATCCTGAACTTTCCTAATGGCATATTCTAGAGCGAAGTTAAAAAGAAAAGGTAATAGTGCATCTCCCTGCTTAAGCCGCAGTGAATTGGAAAAGCACCAGATAGAAACTGACCTATACGGACTCTGCTGTATGTTTCACTGAGACACATTTTAATTAATCGAACTAGTTTCTTGGGAATACCAAATTCAATAAGAATATCATATAAAACTTCTCTCTTAACCGAGTCATAGCCTATGCCTTTTTTGAAATCTATGAATAACTGATGCACTGTACCCTTATGCTCCCATTTTTTCTCCATTATCTGTCGAATACAAAATATCTGGTCAATAGTTGATCTATTACGTCTAAAACCACACTGATGATCCCCAGTAATGGTAAAAAATATTTTTACTATGAATTCCTTTACTAAAGATTACTTTATTTTTACCCGTGAACTAAACAAAGGAGATAAGTCCACGGGACTGAGCCTCTTAATTACGAGTTTGCACTTGTGTTCTTTTTAAAATTAAAACATTTTGATTGAAATGCTTTTGTTAATTTTTCTATATACATATATGAAGTTTTTACAATAGTTTCGACTGAAAAAATTAGATTACAATAATCGTAAAAAAAAGTTACTTGGGTTTCATATAATTTAAAATGCTGTCCTGAAAAATTATAAAAAGTGGACTTATCCCCTTTATTTCTCCTACCCTTCAAACGCTAGAGAGGTGATAAGAAACAAATTCTAGTGAGGTGATAAAAACAAATGCTAAGGAGGTGATAAAAATTGTAGCATAAGCAGCTATGATTGAAACACGTCGTTCGGTACAGTTTTATTGGTCAAAGGTAATATGATGTAGTAAAAGTGTAATAGTAATAATTATTTTTTTCTTGGTAATATTTTGGATTCTATATAATGTTATATATTCAATGGTATTGATTTTTTGTAATTATTCCCGACGGCTTCATAATTTCATTCGTACGAAATCCAGTATTCTCCCACTTTTTGGGCGTTCTAGTCTTTTTTTTTCTTCTTTTCCCTAGAAGCTGATTTTCAAATAAAAACGTAATAGTAGTTGTAGTGTAATTTCATATAGTTTCAGTAACACATTTAATTATACAGCTTGTTCAAAATGTCTTCGAACAATTTCGAAAATTGTAGCAAACATAATTGTAATTGAGATACAAGTAAAAACATGACAAGCGCAAATAACTACGTTAGGCAAAGCTGCTTCAGGTCGTTAACATCTAACTTTTTATAATGATTGGCTCTTAAGAGACCGGACAAGTTTTATGAAGACACGTTCATGATTAGATAAAAAGGATATTTTCAGCTTTTTCACATGGCGATTACAAGGTTGTAATACAGAGCACCGAAGATTAATTACAGAGGGTCACATACAAACTGAAAATTTTATCTCAGAAATGTAGATTATCAGCATAATTAAAAAATACCATACACTGACGACTAAGATAATATTTAATAAATAGAATGTTCGTTAAGAAATTAGAGATGGATGTGTTCTACACAAATGTTAGAATTTATAAAACAGTTATATTACCGGTTGTTCTGTATGACTGTGAAACTTCGATTCTGACTTTGAGAGAGGAACAGAGATTAAGGGTGTTTGAGAATAAGATTCTTAGGAAAATATTTGGGGTTAAGAGGGATGAAGTTACAGGAGAATGGAGAAAGTTACACAACGCAGAATTGCACGCACTGTATTCTTCACCTTACATAATTATGAACATGAAATCCAGACATTTGAGATGGGCAGGGTATGTAGCACGTCTGGGTGAATCTAAAATGCATATATAGTGTTAGTTGGGAGGCCGAAGGGAAAAAGACCTTTGGGGAGGCCGAGACGCAGATGGGAAGATAATATTAAAATGGATTTGAGGAAGATGGGATATGATGATAGAGACTGGATTAATCTTGCACAGGATAGGGACCAATGGCGGGTTTGTGTGAGGGCGGCAATGAACCTCCGGGTTCCTTAAAAGCCATAAGTCAGAGGTCTGCATCGGACGTTTTCGCTCGAGCGCGAAGTAGCATAATCCGATAGGTAGCGCACATGGATGATGGGTAAAATTGTCACGAGCGATAAATCCTCGAACGGTGTAAGTCGAGCGTTAGACATTCGTTGTTGTTACAGTGATGAACTGTGTAGTAACATCATAGATGTTTATCATTTCAAAACTTTGCAGTGTTTAACTAACATCTCCATAGTACAACTACAAAACTTGCTTTAAAAAGTAATATAAATGTTGTAGGTAAATGTTTCTTTTTTCCATACAGGAGTGATTCTGTTTTTGCCACATCTGATAAATGTTATTGGATGTAAATGTAATTATTATAAAAGGAGAACACAATCACTATAATGCAAGAACTGTATCAAGTTTTCTAGTAGTAGTAGTAATAATAATAATAATAATAATAATAATAATAATAATAATAATAATAATAATCTGTAATAATTAGTGTATCAATCTTTGCGTCTGTAACAGTTGTGCAGCATGATTATTCGTTTTATTATATTTTCTGTGACGTTATCTCTGTACTAATATTGTTATTAATCTGCTGTTATATCAATAATATTTTGTAAAACGTTTCTACATTGTCGCAGTATACAGGCGGAACACTATGTATGGATCTATCATATTATATATGTGATAAATCAAATATTGAATAATTATTAATTAGCAATAATAACTGTATATCGAAGTTTTTCATACTATTTTATTTATAACTTCATTTTCCTGTTTTGGTACGTTCCATTGACTGTTCCATTAGACGTTTGTCATAAACGCAGAAAATAAAGCCTTATTTTTACCGTGTGAGCAAAACATATGTGTATCTTATCTGTCGCCTTCCATAAAAGATAAGACATGTCGGTGAGATGACCTTGTACTGTGCTTCTATTTATTACGAGCGTATCACGATCGATCGTATCTCACTCGAGGGTGCGACACTCGACCGAGTTCAAGCGAGCGATTTAACTCCAATGCAGCACTCTGCTATAAGTAAATAATAATAATCATAATAATAATAGTGATTACAACAACAATAATAATAATAATAATAATAATAATAATAATAATAATAATAATAATAATAATAATCATCATCATCATCATTAAACCCAGCACAGCCAGATAGTGAAATGGACTCTGTCTGTCACTAGTCATTAAAATTGGGCAGTGATAGAGGAGTAAGATCTATTTAAAATACTATAGTTTACCTGGTCCAGATTATAGTCCAGGTTGGGGCTTTTTAACGATGTGCCAGCTTCCTCAAAAAGAGCTGCTAGAAACCCAGAGTGAGAAAACAGGAAGGATTAACAATGATGTCAAAAACAACAAAAAAACCTAATTTATAGCTCATTAGTAAACATTATAAGCTATCACTCTATGGAGCGGAAACGTGGGCATTACGTAGTTAACAAGAAAATAACTATTAGTAACCGAGAAGGATTTTCGGGGAAGCGCCTCCCGAAAATTATAAAGTTAGAAAAGCCTACAAAAATTAGAAAAATTATAGATGTTAAAAATCTTTTATAAGTGGTAAAATAAATAACATTAAAATGGTTTGAACATGAGAAGAAGATGACAAGTAATAGAATACCAAATTTAATTCTGGTGTGGGAAGCAGAAGACAATACAAGGTCGGGAAGTCACAAGAAACAATGATTAGATGGGGTTTGAAGAAGTACAAATTATTTAAGTTATTATATAAGTTCGACCGAAAAAGACACGGAGGATAGGAACTTATAGAGGAACAAAATTGGTAATGGGCCATAGAAGAGCTACTGTACTGTAGAAAAATTGTAAACAAAAATTATTGCTATTATTATTATTATTATTATTATTATTATTATTATTATTATTATTATTATCTAAAAATGTATTAATTAACAGAAAAGATTTTATTAGAGACTTCGGTGTATTAATTTACAATAAATTATATTTTCACAACCACATTGACTATATTTATAACCATGCAATAAGAATGTTAGGAATAATTCGGTCAATTACTTATTCTTTTTCAACGCCTGACTCTCTTTTAATACTATACTATACATTAGTGAGATCGAAACTCGAATATGCATCTGTAGTCTGGAACTCTATTACTAGTTCCGATTCGGCAAAACTGGAAAATATTCAAATGAAATTTATTGCATTATGTTCGTACAGATTCCTGCCTAATAACTCTGGGTATAACTATGATAAAAAATGCGAGCACTTTAAATGTCGAAGCCTGTATGCCGGACGTCATGATCTCGATTACTTATTCTTATGTAAGGTCCTTAAAGGTGACATTAATTGTCAATCTTTCTTAAACACTGTCAGCCTTCGTATTCCTATGAAGGACATGAGACATCACAAACTCTTCTATATTAGAAATTCTAAATCTTCCTCGCCGGTCTCCAGATGTAGTAAACATTCTAACTTACGTGTAGGCGATTTCGATCCATTCAATGTATAGAAGTATTAGAATATGGCAATGTCTTTGCTAATATTATTAGCATAATCCTTGTACACAAATTGGTAGTAAGAATCAACTCCTTTCCCTAATATTTTACAGTATTAATTCTTATAAATTAATTGTTGTAATCTATGTTCTTTATTTTGTTGTTAACTCAAGAATTTAATTTGTCATAGTTGTTCATTTTAATGTATTAACTGTATCACTGTGCTGGACTTTTATTGGCCAATGGCTGTTGTCCAGCACATAAATATCAATATATAAATAAATAAATTTTTATTGTTACTATGACTATCATCATCATCATCATCCATGCATTTTACAGGGACATAATTTTATTTTTACTTCAATTTTTATTGTACCTGAGTTTTTGAATGTACTTCACTCCCACCCCTTCTACTAGTAAACTTCCAATCGTCCTCCACACAGAACCAAGGCCGCGTATACAGTCAAAGTGCCTTACAATGATACTAAACAGTACTGAGTTAGTGAGTATAGTACGTTCCATAAATACAGGGTGCGTCAGAAAGAACGGATGGATTTCACATGGCAAGAAAATTGTAAAGATTCATCAAATCAAAAATTTATTGTTATCAACATATTCACCAATACATGCAGTTTATTTATGGAAAACAACATTATCCATATGATGTCCTTGGCTTTCAATACAGGCATCGAGGCGTTTTCTGATGTTCGCCATCACTTTCACAGTCATAGCTGGTGCAATTGCCACGATTTCTTCACGAATCGCTGTCTTCAGTTCGTCCAGTGTATGTGATCGATGTTTAAAAACTTACGCCTTCAAATGGTCCTAAAGAAAGAAGTCGCAGGGCGCGAGATCTTACCGTAGCCTCGGACAATATCAGTGCAATAGAATTTCGTCCAGGTGATTTCTTCTTTAATGTTGAACCTGTGATACGAAATGAAGCCTCCCACCGCAAAATTGTATTCCGAGTTGGAATCCTAGCGTGACATCCGATGTCGAAATGAGTCCTGAGTGGCGATCACAGACTCTTCATTTTTCAAAAATGTCTCGACGATGAAAGCACGTTGTACACCAGACCAACACCATATTCTCAACTGAAACTGCATTCTATGGCTGACCCAACAGTCATGGTCCCCCTCACTATATCTCTCTCCTCGTTGCGTATCGATAGTTTGAAATCCATCCGTTCTTTCTGACGCACCCTTTATATTCACGTTTTTCAGTGACGAAAGAGTTTTCAATATTGAATCATATCTTCGTACAGGTACTGTCGTCCGTTTGCCTACGTCGCATCCCGATTTTCCCCACCTACTTCTGCTCGCCCCTCTGTAAAGGCTAATGGCTGGGCTGTCTTAGATCTTTTCTGAAAACATTAATTTCTGTTAGGAATTGGGCTTCTATGTAATATTATACAACTGTTTAAAATAACTTAAATAAAAGGATCTCCTTCCTTTCTACGACCCTACGACGTAACTACTTGGATGGAAAGTAGATAGCATGTCTAAGTAATTTTACCTTTTCGGATCGGGCAGAAGTGAAGATTAAATTTACAGTACGTCAGGTAATCTTTTATAGATTAAGTACAGAATTATTTCCACATGAGTTACTAGTACGAAGGACGAAACTGGTAATTGGAATTAGGTACAATAGTCTACAGTGCGATAATGTGCACAAAAGAACTGAAGTCTGTATCGAAATGAACGGCCACATTTTCAAAAATGTATTTAAATATCCACATGTCCACACCTGTGGAGTAACGGTTAGCACGTCTGGCCGCGAAACCAGGTGACCCGGGTTCGATTCCCGGTCGGGGAAACTTACCTGGTTGAGGTTTTTCCGGGGTTTTCCCTCAACCCAATATGAGCAAATGTTGGGTAACTTTCGGTTTTGGACCCCGGACTCATTTCACCGGCATTATCATTTTCATCTCATTCAGACGCTAAATAACGCAAGATGTTGATAAAGCGTCGTAAGATAACCTACTAAAAAATATTCACATTATGATTATTTTTCAATTTAACCTCAGTCTCTAAATTGTACGTTAATGTGCTGTAGACAGTATAATATACACTGCATAATAAATATGTCCGAATGGATAGCTCAGTTCGTGAGTAAAAACACTTATTGTTAATACAGTACTGTATTTTGATTAAACAAAAACCTAATGAAAATTATCAAACACAAAATCGCGATATTTCCTAGTTTACGTAAATGGATGAACTGCTTTTCTTCCCTCGTATACCTAGTAAAGTAATTTGTTTGTATTTTACACCAGTATCATCGAACTCCAATCGTGGGAGGTGGTAGCAAAGGTATAGCCAGGTTAATATTAGAAATATTAGTAAAAATAAAATGATGACTCTGTAGTTTTCATTTTGAAATTATATTACTAAGATATTTGAATAAACGAACTTCCTGCATTACAATAGTGAGTTGCGTAAAAATGCAGATCAGGATCTGCGCAGATTACACTGGGACTTATAGAGTAGTGTGTCAGGTGCACAATACTTCTGTTGTGCAACAGAAGTGACATGTAACAAATGTGTCGAAATACGAAATAATTCTTTTCGTTACAAAGAGAGGATGTAGCAGACGGAGTGTGACTGTTTTGTTCCACTGCACACGTTGCGTTCGACCTTCGATTGCACTTTCTTTTGGAAGGAGTGGTTTGCAAACAGAGACAGCTAGCAGCTGGTCACGAGTTGGTATCAATCATCCTGTTGAATTTTAAAGGCAGTCTTCGAGCATGAGAGGAATGCGGCATATTATCCTCTTTGGTCGTTGTCAACTTTTGGAATAAACATCTCTTAGATATACATGTATTTGTATTAGCTGTCGACAACTCCGAGAGTTTGCCTCGCAATAAATGACTTGTCTGCAATGTACAGGGACATCATTTTATTTTTACTAACATTTCTAATATTAACCTGGCTATACCTTGTTGAGAACCGAAAACAACGTTTGCTACCCCCTTCCACGACTGGAGTTCGATGATACTGGCGTAATATACAAACAAATCACCTTACTAGATATAGAAGGGGAAAAAAAGTAGTTCATCCATTTACGTAAACTAGGAAATATCGCGCTTTTGAGTTTGATCATTTTCATTAGGTTTTTGTTTAATCAAAATACAGTATAGTATTAACAATGAGTGTTTTTACTCACGAACTGAGCTGTCCATGTGGACACATTCATTATGCAGTGTATATTATACTGTCTACAGCACATTAGCGTACAATTTAGAGAATGAAGTTAAATTGAAAAATAATCATAATATGGATATTTAAACAGATTTTTGAAATGGTGGCCGTTCATTTCGATACAGGCTTCAGTTCTAATGTGCATATTATTGTACTATATACTATTGTGCCTAATTCCAATTACCAGGGTCCTCCTTCATACCATTAACTCATGTTAAAATAATTCTGTACCTACTCTATAAAAGAGTACCTTACGTACTGTAAATTCAATCTTCACTTCTGCCCTATCCGAAAAGATAAAATTACTCAGACATGTTATCTATTGCCCGTCCAAGTGGTTATGTCGCAAGGTCGTAGAAAGGGGGGGGAAATCACGTGATAGTTAATTACTTAACGAGGCCCTTTTATTTAACTTATTTTAAGCAGTTGTATGAGTATAATATTACATAGACGTCCAATTCCTAACAAAAATTAATGTTATCAGAAAAGAGCTAAGACAACACAGCCCACTAGCCTTTACAGAGAGGCGAATAGAAGCAGGTGGGGGAAACAGGGATGCGACGTAGGCAAATGGGCGACAGTACCTGTGAGAAAATAATTTAATATTGAAAGCCCTTTCGTCACTGGAAAACGCGAACATATTTTTGGAACGCACTGTTTAATATGACCGTATAGCTACTATGACTGTATATGCGGTCTTGGATCTGTGTGGAGGACGGTTGAACTTCATTAGTAGAAGGGGTGGGAGTGAAGTACATTCAAAAACTCAGGTACAATAAAAATTGAAGTAAAAATAAAATGATGTCCCTGTATTTTGTATTATGTTCAGAAATATATAAAATATTTTTTTCGGCTTCCTTTTTAACATATTTTAACACTGCGAAATTTTTTTCCGGTTTTAAAGTTTGAGACTTTTATTATCACTTAGGAACAAAAAGAGAGATTACTTGAAGGAAAAACTGAATGAAGTAGAAACAAATAGTAAGAATAAAAACATTAGAGATTTATATAAGGGCATAAAGGAATTTAAGAATGGATATCGGGCAAGGGTAAATGTGATCAAGGATGAGAATGGTGACTTGCTTGCAGACTCTCATTCTACCCTGAACAGATTGAAAAACTACTTTGGGAAACTATAAACGTACATAGGCCAAATAAAAATGACAGAGATGATATTCAGATACAAACTGCTGAGCCATTTATACCCGAACCCACACTTTCTGAAGTCGAAATTGCGATAGAAAAGCTGAAAAAGTACAAGTCTCCAGGTCTGATCAAATTCCAGCAGAATTAATACAAGAGAGTGGAAACGCATTATCTAGTGAAATAATTTATAAGCTCGTACTTACTATTTGGGAAAAGGAAATTGTACCAGAACAATGGAAGAAGTCCATAAATATACCTCTCTTTAAGAATGGGGAAAATACTAATTGCAGTAACTTCCGAGGAATATCACTTTTGTTGACGTACAAAATTTTGTCCAATATTCTTTTGAGAAGATTAACTACATATGCAGATGAAATTATTGGTGATCATCAGTGTGGTTTTAGGCGTAATAGACGACTATTGATCAGATCTTTTGTATTCGACAGATATTGGAGAAAAAATTGGAGTATAAGGACATAGTACATCAGTTATCCGCAGATGACTCGGTTAGGAAAGAAGTTTTATGTAACATTCTTATTGAATTTGGTATTCCCAAGAAACTAATTCGATTAATTAAAATGTGCCTCAGCGAAACATATAGCAGAGTCTATATAGGTCAGTTTCTGTCTTATGCTTTTCCAATTCACTGCGGGCTAATGCAAGGAGATGCACTATCACCTTTACTTTTTAACTTTGCTCTAGAATATGTCATTAGGAAAGTCCAGGATAACAGAGAGGGTTTGGAATTGAAGGGTTACATCAGCTGCTTGTCTAAGCGGATGGATATGTTAGGAGAAAGTCCACAAAGTATAGGGAAAATACGGAAATTTTACTTGAAGCAAGTAAGGAATTAGGTTTGGAAGTAAATCTCGAAAATACGAAGTATATGATTATGTCTCGTGACCAGAACGTAATACGAAAAGGAAATATACAAATTGGAAATTTATCCTTTGAAGAGGTGGAAAATTTAAAAATCTTGCTGAGGATAGGGATCGATGGTGGACTTATATGAGGGCGGCATGAACCTCCGGGTTCTCTTAAAGGCATTTGCAAGTAAGAAAGACTTCTATTATATTTAAATTAATACCGTTTAAAATTATTACAAAAATAATTTTCGATTTCCAAACCGAACTAAAATTGAAGGAGCTATGGGCACCAAGAATAGATTTAAGATAAAGAAAATGAAAAATGGATGTAAAAACCGAATTAATTTTAATATAAATTTCAGTAGGATAATGTAGGCCTATAACACGGCAAACTACTTATGTCTTTATAAGCTTGTCTATATAAAAAAATACTGAATTGGCCGTGAAGTTGATATAGACTTAAGAAATAAAATTTCTATAAAAAAACGTAAGTTGTATGGAAAATGCGAACTCTTTTTAAGAGGACATGACGAAACTGAGAACTCTAATACTCATGCAAACGTTCATGGACTAGTCAATCTATTGTTCGAACTTTATAGTCTCTGAAAACAGTACATCGCACCTCAGTGAGAGACTAGTATGTCGAAATTCACATATTACTTTCGTAAATAATTTCCAACATCGTTTTACAGTTTGGAGGTATGAAATTCTAATAACAAAATAGTAAATTATCAAAGATTTTGATACCTATTTATTAAAATATTTTACAGCAATATTTTACTAGGGAAATCGTCAGCTGAAACCAAGGGTGCATATGTAAAATATTTAATATTATCAATTCTATTTCTACATCACACAGTAATACAAAAAAAAAAAAAAAAAAAAAACGGTGGTTTCAATTCATTATGAAAAATTGCAAAAATTTTATCAGATGATACGTGCGATTGTTGATGTAGAAATGAAATTGATGATGTGAAGTATTTTACATATGCGCCCGTAGTTTCAGTCGATGTTGAACGCAGTTTTTCCGCATACAAGGTTATACTATCCGACACTCTGCGGTCATTTTCATTTGAAACTTTGAAAATGAATGTTCTTGTTTATTGCAGCAGGAACCGGAACCAGGCGAACAACATGCAAGAAAAGTAAGGTACGAAATTGATGTGATAAATAAATTAATGTAACAGTTGAATATAGGGAAAGCAAAATTGTACGCCATATACGTTTTCGGCATTCTAAAACTGTAATGCAAAACTCTAAATATATAAAAAAAAAAAAACATCTTTCCAGACTTATGTTTTACCACTCTGTGACAATTTAAGTATAATTTCCAACATTTATTCTCAACCTCACCAGCATTTTAGATATTTCCGTTATTAACCCTTATGTACAATGATTGTATTGTCTTGATTTTATAACACGCAATAATCGTATACAAAACACGGAACGTGCTTGCTTAGGCGTGTGTCAAATTCGCTTCCGCTGGCTGTACTTGAAACACCGACTACATTCTGTCCGGCGTCGTATGTTCACTTCAGACTAATACAAATATACCGATGTCATGGTCTTAATAATTATACCTATAATGCAATACAGTTGAAGCAATTTTCACATGCTCTAGTGAGAAATTGAAGTCTTTCACAATTGTAGCGTAAATGAATAGTGGACATTGAACCAATTGCATATACTATTACTCCATTTTACAAAACATACGCGCACCGTAACAAATAGAGTAGGCTAGTAGGCTAAGAGTGCGCGAGGAAGTTTCAATCTAATTAAATCAAGCGAGTGTTTTACAATTCCAATCAAGACATTCCATCCATTTGTCTATTGTAATTAATTGCACCATGAATTCATTAAGTCAGGCTTCTCAGTAGTAACTTACGTTATATTCAGGCCTGTCAGGAAATTACGACTCATGTCCGCCATATTGTTGTTTAATTGTTGTTTATTGTTAGTAAAATAACATGTACAAAAATACAATCTTAGTTCCTCCCTGAAGGAGTAAAAACTCTTGCTCAGGTAGATATCTAAACACAAAGATAAACACAAACAAAGATAATTATTTGACACAAATAAATTAAATTTAAAAATACAATTTCAATTTTAACAATTTAAGTCATACAAATACATTATACATATTAAATCAATATATATTCTTTAAAAATTTAATTCCTAACGCTTATTTTGAAATTTCTGATACTAAAATTTTCCAAATTTGGGTATTTATCAATTATTTTATTGTATAACCTTGGACCAAAGTAGGTACCATGGCTCAGAGCTGTACTTGTGACACACTTTGGTTCCTCTAGTCGTATAAAATCGGATCTTTTAGTTCCATATTAATGATGAAACAATTTGAATTAATTACGATTTTTATGTATGAAGATTAATAAGGCACTGTGATAAATCTGTTTAATTTTCAAAACATTAAAATCAGTGAACAAAAGCTCGGATGAGTAATCAATTGGTTTATTAAGGCATATTTTAATTAGGTATTATTTTCTGAATAAGTATTAGTGGAGTGAGATTAGAAATACATGCATGTCCCCACCCTAAAATTCCATACTGGAGAAAGGATTGAAATAAAGCTAAATAAATGAGACGTAAAATATTAATTGGTAAATATGACCGAAGTATAACAAAGATATAAATTGTTTTACGTAATCTATTGCATAAATATGTGATATGTTTATTCCATCGTAAGAGTTGGTCGATTGTAATGCCTAAATACTTAACTTCTGAGGATTCGGTTAATATGGGACATTCACAATTTTGAGAAGAACAATCTGAATAATGAATTTTGAGCCTAAAAGAAGATTGAGGAGATTGAAGACCACTGGATCTTAGTGAAAATGGAACAACAGTTGTTTTGGATGTGTTTAAGGAAAGAGCGTTTGAATCAAACCACTCTTTATAGAGTCTGTGTCTTCTCTGATTGAGAAAAACATTTCAGGGAAGAAAATTAATACAATCTCCCCCTCCTCTAGTGAAGAGAAAGGCGTAATTACACGTAAAAAGATTTAAGGATTTTATCGATCTTTAAAAATCAATTATCTTCGTTCGGGCTTGATCCTGCGAACGTATTGCCGAGTAACATCCATGGAAACAACTTCACTACAGAGGACTAATGCAGCCGTGGCGAAAATGTGACTCGCGAGCACATCGTGGCTCGCAATGATAGCTATGCATTTCACTTGCTTCCTACCTCCCCCAAGCCCCACCCTCTCACTCACTGGAGTCAAACTCCGTTCCATTTGTATTCGTCTCTGACCTGCGAGTGGCATTTCATCGCAATTTCTCTTTCGAAACCATGTACCTCTACAAAAACGAACGTTTCAAATAGGATGGGAGGACGAATTTTTTGCTGCCAATATGATGAGAATATTAAATGTGTGATTTGTCCACAAGTATTACGAGGAAAACGGTTGTATAACATAAAACGGCATTATACTACATGCCACTCATGAAACATTAAAAGGTTAAGTTCCTTTTTCAGCAGATGTACGAATAATGCGGTTAGATCTTCAATTTAACTTACAGATTTACAATGTAATGTTACAATGAAAGCTAGATGTAAGGACTTGACAAATGTTGAACTTTTCAAATCTCTGCCAAAAAATAAATATCCGAAGCTACGTTCTTTCGCTTGCTCTGTTGAAGCCATGTTCGCTACAACTTACGTTTGTGAAAAATTATTTTCAACAATGAAAATAGTAAAAACCAAGTTTAGATCACGACTGACAGACTAAACGCCTTTGTGATCAACTACGACTGGCAGTAAGTGACATAATTCCTGATTTTGAAACTGTCGCAGAGACATTTTGAAGGGAGTTAATTTTAGGTTGTGATAATGTGTCCTATTTTTTTCTTACTTCGTTACACGTACTAAACATTAGTTTGTAACCTTATTCTGTATAAAATTATAATTAAGTGCTTGACGTAAGGAAAATTAAAATCCGTTAATAAGGCAGACAGTTGCTTCACTTCCCCTTCGGGTGTCCGCCTCCCTCCATAGGTGCTATGCACGTTGAAGGCTACATAGTGGCTCGGCGCACGATCACATTTTCGCCACGGCTGGACTAATGTGATAGTGGTGATGATCATGACGATAAAGATGAGGGAGTGAAAGGAAGAGTAGAAGAAAGATGATGTTTATGATGAACTTACGAAATGATGATATACGAATTACAGAGTGAATCGTAAGTAACGCTATTAATTCCAGAGGGTTATTCTTTGAGATATTTGAAACAAAAAAGTTTAATACAATTTTGCTCGTTATTGCTTCCTTTTCGAGAGAAAAATTATTTTATATGAAATATTTCATAGCGTTTTTTTTTTTTTTTGGGAAAGCTACTGAATTAATTCCCAATATACCCAGTCAATTTAAGAAAGCAGTGTATTATGACAATAAAATTGAAAGAATTTTAGTTTGGCCATTCATTCATTCATTCATTCATTCATTCATTCATTCATTCATTCATTCATTCATTCATTCATTCATTCATTCATTCATAGTGTTCTGCCCAAGGGCAGGTCTTTCACTGCAAACCCAGCATTCTCCAGTCTTTCCTATCTTCTGCTTTCCTCTTTGTCTCCTCATATGATCCATATATCCAACACAGCTTCGTTTCTTCCTCTGTTTGTCCACTTCACACGCTCCAGCCTTCTCCATATCCACATTTCAAATGCTTCTAGTCGCTTCTCTTCATTTCGTCGTAATGCCCAAGTTTCTGCCTCATACAATGCTTTTTTTTACTTGGTTATTTAACGACGCTGTATCAACTACGAGGTTATTTAGCGTCGATGAGATTGGTGATCGCGAGATGGTATTTGGCGAGATGAGGCCGAGGATTCGCCATAGATTAACTGATACTTGCCTTACGGTTGGGGAAAACCTCGGAAAAAACCAACCAGGTAATCAGCCCAAGCGGGACTCGAACCCGCGCCCGAACGCAACTCCTGATCGGTAGGCAAGCGCCTTAGCCGACAGAGCTGCGCTGGTGGCTCATACAATGCTACACTCCACACAAAGTACTTCACTAGTCTCTGCCTTGGTTCTTTCTCCATAAGTCCGCAGAAGATGTTTCTTTTTCTATTAAAAGCTTCCTTTGCCATTGCTAATCTCCTTTTGACTTCTTCCCAGCAGCTCATGTTACTGCTTATAGTATACCCCAAGTATTTGAAGCTGTCCACTTGCTCTACTGCCTCGTTTAGAATTCGCAAGTTTACCTTCTTTACTTTTCTTCCTATGACTATGGTCTTCGTTATGTTGGCATTTATCTTCATCCCATACTGCTCAAAGCTGTCATTTAGCTCCAGTAGCATATCTCTTAGTATCATTTCCTCTTCTACTAACAACATCATATCATCAGCAAATCTTACACACTTTATTCTTCTTCCACCTATTATCACTCCTCTTCGCTGTATCCTCCAAGTACCTAGTAGATGTTGAACAGGTAGGTGATAAAGGACATCCTTGGTCTTTAAATGAGCGAAAATTTGATCTGAACAAATGTAACTTTTCGTTCTGAAAAGGAATTTTAAAATGTTACATTTTTGTTCGGATCAAATTTCTGTACATTTAAAGGACAAAACAATTTTTTTCAATCATTTATTATCGTAATACTCTGATCTCTTAAATTGATTTAGCATATTGGGAATTATTATTATTTTTATTTTTTATTTTTATTATTATTTATTTATTTAAATTTAAATATACAGAATAAAGAATATAATTACAAACAAGAGAAATAGAAATAAAATAATACAATCAACATAAAAAAGGAGATACAGTAATATTAACAAAATTTGAGACCGAATGAGCAGCGCTCATGTTCGGTCGAAGTTCAGATATAATATTAATAGGCCTATAAGAGAATATAAAATAAAATAAAATAGAAAATAAAATTAAAATTACAGTTACAGAAATTATAGCCTATAATACAATATTAATATAAGAGAAATATAGAAAAAAAAAATAAAATGAAATAGGAACTAAAATTTAAATTTCAGCGGCAATGAAATTATATAATATAATATTAACACTAGAGAAGAATAATATCGCACGTGAAATTCAGTAATTAATTCATTAATAATTAATTAATTAATTAATAATTAATTCAGTAGATTTCCAAAAATCCTCCAAGTACCTAGTAGATGTTGAACAGGTAGGTGATAAAGGACATCCTTAGTCTTTAAATGTGCGAAAATTTGAACTGAACAAATGTAACTTTTCGTGCTGAAAAGGAATTTTAAAATGTTACATTTGTTCGGATCAAATTTCTGCACATTTAAAGGACAAAACAAATTTTTCAATCATTTATTATCGTAATACTATGATCTCTTAAATTGATTTAGCATACTGGTAATTAATTCAGTAGCTTTCCAAAAATCCTCCAAGTACCTAGTAGATGTTGAACAGGTAGATGATAAAGGACATCCTTGGTCTTTAAATGTGCGAAAATTTATCTGAACAAATGTAACTTTTCGTGCTGAAAAGGAATTTTAAAATGTTACATTTGTTCGGATCAAATTTCTGCACATTTAAAGGACAAAACAAATTTTTCAATCATTTATTATCGTAATACTATGATCTCTTAAATTGATTTAGCATACTGGGAATTAATTCAGTAGCTTTCCAAAACTCCTCCAAGTACCTAGTAGATGTTGAACAGGTGGTGATAAAGGACATCCTTGGTCTTTAAATGTGCGAAAATTTGACCTGAACAAATATAATTTTTCGTTCTGAAGAGGAATTTTAAAATGTTTACATTTGTTCGGATCAAATTTCTGTACATTTAAAGGACAAAACATTTTTTTTTTTTCAATAATTTATTATCGTAATACTCTGATCTCTTAAATTGATTTAGCATATTGGGAATTAATTCAGTAGCTTTCCAAAAATCCTCCAAGTACCTAGTAGATGTTGAACAGGTAGGTGATAAAGGACATCCTTGCTCTTTAAATGTGCGAAAATTTGATCTTAAAAAAATGTAACTTCTCGTTCTGAAAAGGAATTTTAAAATGTTACATTTGTTCGAATCAAATTTCTGTACATTTAAAGGACAAAACAAATTTTTGCAATCGTTTATTATCATAATACCCTGATCTCTTAAATTGATTTAGCATATCGGGAATTAATTCAGTAGCTTTCCAAAACTCCTCCAAGTACCTAGTAGATGTTGAACAGGTAGGTGATAAAGGACATCCTTGGTCTTTAAATGTGCGAAAATTTGATCTGAACAAATGTAACTTTTCGTGCTGAAAAGGAATTTTAAAATGTTACATTTGTTCGGATCAAATTTCTGCACATTTAAAGGACAAAACAAATTTTTCAATAATTTATTATCGTAATACTATGATCTCTTAAATTGATTTAGCATACTGGGAATTAATTCAGTAGCTTTCCAAAAATACGCTATGAAATATTTCATGTAAAATAATTTTGTGCGAGATCGTGCGTATTTGCTTGGTTTCCGCACAAAACCAATCCGCGGAAAGTCTAAAATTCCACATTCAGTATTCCCAACCGAACACACATAACAATTTCCCTCTTCTTACAGCTTAAGTGACATATTGATTTTACTGCTTTAGGCTTTTAACATATTATTTTTAGAGACGTTCAATATAGTAATAATTATAAATTGGAAACTTACCACTGCAATTTCACCTAAATTGCACTGTTAATTATTGTTTTTAAATATTTGCAAAAATTAAGTAAACTCTACAACTCCACTAAAGTTACTGCATTCGTGATGCAAGTAACATTAAGGAAGCAGTGAAAAAATCAACAAGATTCCAGACTCATAGACTGGGGGAAAAAAGACAGACGCATATATAACAATGTTGAAGATAGATATTTTTGTTTTGCAAATTTGCCGTCATTGAACAGAAACCAAGATGGAGATTTCATTGCAACTAATTCTAAATTCCTCTTTCAGGTATATAATAAACGATCTTCGCACAAAATAATGTACGATACACGAGCGGTATGTTTTCTTTCTACGTTTTCTCAACTACGTTTCGCTTTTTCAAACTTTTCCTCGAACATGAAAACTTCAACATACCGCTCTTGTAACGCATATTACTATTTTGTCGAAAAGAAATAAAAAACGAGCACAGTTGTATGAAACTTTTTTGTTTGAAATATCTCAAAGTATAACCCCTGAAAATAATGACATTACTTACGATTCATCTTGTATATCTTGCATATCAGCAGAACTTATCATTACAGACTATCGATTTTTTTTTTCAGAAAACTTACGTTTAACAGGATTGAAAATGGAACCCGGTAACTAGCTGCTCATATCCGAGGTATGTTGACAGTTGACATTTGAATGTGAGCGTGGTGTTAGATAACTCTTGCTTAGACTACATAACCAAAGGGATAATAAAAGTCTTCCTAGGTGTGTCTTAGGATATAAATCATTCATTTAAGTACTTTCGATGAAAGTAGCCTAAGGTTTAACCTACAACCTCATAAAATTTTATTCTCAGCACATAACATCTGCGCTTATAGTTTTCACTAAACGATAGCCAAATAATGTAAACAGAACGTGTAATTAGAATACTTTCAAGTATGACGCCTATCAGCTTTCTTTAAAGCCTGTAACTATTCGCATTTCATACGTCATTATTTCCACCCTCGTGGCTCAGCATGTCGTGATTTATTAACATACTGACCTCAGCTTCTTATGTCATACGGTACGTTACTTTTCCGCATTCACAAAGAAAGCAGTGCCATGTAACTTATTGATATTACGTAATAAACTCATGGTAATGATATCTATCATCAGCTTGCAATTAACACAAGTGAAATGTACGTGGTTGATATGAAGTATTGTAAAATCATATATTCGTTGGTTACAATAATTGCACTAAGAAACGAGAGTGAAAGTAATTCATTGACTTTAATTACGCAACCAAATAAATGCCCCTAAGGACGTTCGGTTTTCTACACATTGCTTCGTGGAAAAATTGAACGTAAAGAGAAACGAAAATATGTTGTTGTTGTTTTCTAATGCCAGGCGTTTGACAATAAAGTCATTTGACCTCTTGCACTCCAATATTTTTCAAAGATATTATCATGGTCAGCCATTGAAGCACAGATTTTGAGGTGTTCCGAATCCATTTCTTGGTTTGAGTTGCACAATGGGCAGTTAGGGGATTGATATATTCCAATTCTATGCAGGTGTTTGGCCAAACAATCATGGCCTGTTGCCAATCTAAATGCAGTTACAGACGATTTTCGTGGTAAATCGGGAATTAACTGTGGATTATGATGCAGAGAGTTGCTTTTTTTCCTTTGAGATAAGGAATTTTAAAGGAAGGAAACGAAATTATAAACATAAACATTTATTTCTTCTTATTGTTTGTTATTGGTTTGCTAAATTATTTATTTAGTTTACTGGATTGATGGAAAAAAAATATATAAATCATTTCCATCTCTAGCAGGCTATATTGATTTATATAATTACATTTAGGCCAACGCGACATTATTTAAAACATAAGCTATATTATCACTCTATTTTTGTAATTCATATCATGAAAATCTGACATAAAAACCAGAAAATGATATCCTGATAAAGACAATATCCTCGTATTTTATACCATCTTTTCCGGAAGATTTGATTAATGTGCATTGAATATAAATTTTATATCCGCTTTATACATCATGAAGTCCACCGTTGTGGCTGAGGGGTTAGCGAGTCTAACTCCGAACCCAGCGGTCCCGAGTTCGATTCCCGGTCAGGACGAGTTGCCTGGGTGGGGTTTTTTCGGTTTTTTTTCCTCACTCCTATGATGAATATCAGGTAACTTTATCAGACGATTGGAACCCCACTCATCTTCGCCACTTCCTTTCCTCCCCCATCATTCTTTCCTCATCATCCGGTTTCTGGTTTATCAGATCACTCTACAGGCGGCCTCCCGGAACTACTGGCTCTCTCGACCGGCCTCCGTGGAATGTAGTTAAGCGACGTTGGATGGCTTCTGCAACGAGCGCCCGAGGCGGACCTACTCGGGAGAGGAGTTTCGCCTCGGACGGACAGGGGGGCCTTGGGGAAGTTGCCGGAGCAGGAATAGTATATGGATTTCTGTTGGCTGTAGGGACCGGTCATTAGAGAGTCATGTGGTTGGGTTGGTGCGCGTAAGGGATCTGTGGCACGCAACTCATTCCATATCGAGGGTTAGCGCAATAGATCTCAACAGGTCGCAGTGCTGCGCCATCCATGCCCCCTCACTTAAATTCCATTCCATACGTCATGAAGGTTCATGGGAAGCATGGTGATAGATTGTCGGCACCATGCTCT
This sequence comes from Periplaneta americana, assembly GCF_040183065.1. Lineage (NCBI taxonomy): Eukaryota > Metazoa > Arthropoda > Insecta > Blattodea > Blattidae > Periplaneta > Periplaneta americana. Next base: position 135,790,987 of record NC_091128.1, read on the forward strand.
GACAGTCTTTTACTTCTGGAAAGTATTCGGTATTCTATTTGTTATTAGAAGAGTGAGTGGACCCTGATACCGTTCTGGAAATTTTGGCAACTACAAAAATCCTGCCACCACCCGGAATTGAACCCGGTACTTTTAAGTCCGTAGCCAGTTGCTCTACCAACTAAGCTACCCAGCCGTCTTGTATGTGTGTATACAGTGAAACCTCTCCTTACGGACACCCCCAAGATACGGACACTCCTCATATACGGACAGATTTTTATGTCCCAGAAGAAATAATATAGAAATAATGATAAATTTAACTCTCGTTTACGGACACTCTCAGACACGGACACGGACAGCTGTTTCACAGTCCTAAAGCTTACTTTGCCTCCTGACTGTGGACAGAACTTTGACTTCAAGACCTAATGTGGTACAAACATCGGAAATTTAGTTTTGGGAACTGTACAGAAATTCCTTAACATGAAAGAAGACAATAATGTCTCGTAGGCTACTACTAGTCCAGCTGGTTATCCCTTGTTAGCTGGAAGCGGGTGGTTAAACAAAGTCATAAAATTTAACCTGTCTGATGGCTCCAAGACTTCTGCGATCGTGAAATTATATTCGACACACGATAGGGTTAGTAGGATTATTCTCTTCATTTCAATCAGTTGTACTGTTTCGAGATTCATGGCACCTGAACGTAAAGGTTAAGGGGAGAGGATGGCATTTTTTTGGTGAAAAATGAGTGAACTTTCAAAAAAATAAAAATTCTTTAAAATATCCTGTGATTTGTGTGGAATGCATAGCAGAACTTTTTTGTGGGTATTTGTGCCCTTATCGGATGTTGAGTCGCCATTTTTAAACTTCATGCGTTATGGATTTTTAAATCACTCGACCACTTTTATTGTTGTTTTCGGTAAATTAAATTTTCAATGTTTTTTCTTTAAAATACCCTTTGATATGTGTGGAATGCATTGCATAACATTTTGTGGATATTTGTGCCCTTATCGGATGTTGAGACGTCATTTTAAACTTCCTGCGCTATGGATTTTTAAATCACACGACCGCTTTTATCGTTTTCCAGTAATTTCATTTTTTTTTTTGCTACATTGCCAGACAAAAATGGATATAATTTCTGAACTATTAAAAGTACATGCATGAAATTTAGAACACACATTCTTTAGACTATTAGGGAACTTTTCTCCGTAACAGAATTTTGTTAATTGATTCCATTTAAAAAATATGTCCGTTTGTTTGAAAGAAAGGAAATCAGAAAATTGTTATTAAATTTTAATTGTTTAATTTACAAACGTAGGGACTAATATCAAAATTCTGTTACAGACTGCTTGTAGAACATGCTTTTGCAAATACATTGCACAAAATTGTTTGAATCCATCTTTAAAAACGGTTTAGATATCGGTTTTAGTGGAATCCTGCATTGGGTACATTTTTTTTTTCAAATTTGGGCCCTCCAATAATTTTTTTTTCAAAATATTTTTATTTGGTTGAGTTGCCACAGCTATGAGCTCTCTACATACAAAAAATTAATATTTTACACCAAATAGGAAAAAGAGTTAAAAAATACCATCATCTCCCCTTAAGTTGAAAACTGTAAATTACAGTACTGGATAACTGTAGACCTAGAATAAAATTGCATGGCACAGTACTATATTTTCCTTTTTCGGTCTTATCTACTGTAGTTTAAAGTTGCAATAAATTTACTGTAGTATACTGTATTTAGAATTTAATTACAGTAATACACTTCATTTAAAGCGTGAAGGGATACATAATGCATATTATAAATTTACTGTTCGATTGGGGAGCCTTCCTCCCAATAAAGTACATTTCCCAGATGCGGACAGATTGTTACGTCCCTTCGATGTCCGTAAATGGGAGGTTTCACTGTATATCGTTGACCCAGAACCAGACTGTTCCAAGTCCATTTTACTATTTTTTTTCAGGAGAGCTATTTTAAGCTCCTGACATTCAAAACTTCATAAAACAATTTGGAATAGCTTCATAGCAACCTTATGTAGAGGAATATTTACAATTTTGTTCGATTCATATATGCAGACAAGAACTGGAACACAATGAAACACAGATTTCTTTTTTAATAAAAAATTGGACTTAGAACAGTCTGGTTCTCAACCATCGACATGTAGATACAAACTTATACAGAGTGAACTGTAAGTAAAGTCATTAATTTCCAGGGGTTATTATTTGAGATTTTCCGTTCCACTTCCCTGTTGTATACCATAGTGAAACCGATGGGAGTAATCGGAAGCGGTTTTTCCGTCTTCAGAAAGATCTGAAGGGAATGTCAAGGTTACATTTATCGGAGAAACTTGATCGAGCTTGTTCTAATAGCTTTGAATAACCTGTTATGTTTGAGTTACGAAGGATATATAGAAGAGCAACCTTGGTTTACTTGTACGAATTAAAGATGCTTGTTGAGGTTGAAGTTGATGATTAGAGTCCTGCGTTTGGTTACTTTGACTACAAATTAGATGCACATCGATCGGTCGACATATGTGAGAAGGTTAGTGGGTTAGTTGAGGTGATATCTCAGTGACATGAGGTCAACTTATGTGAGAAGGTTAGTGGGTTAGTTGAGGTGATATCTCAGTGACATGAGGTCAACTTATGTGAGAAGGTTAGTGGGTTATTTTAGGTGATATCTCAGTGACATGAGGTCAACGTATGTGAAAAGGTTAGTGGGTTAGTTGAGGTGATATCTCAGTGACATGAGGTCAACGTATGTGAAAAGGTTAGTGGGTTAGTTGAGGTGATATCTCAGTGAGTTTTATTTACTCGTCGTGTTGGTTTACGTCGGCCATGTTGTGACGTCAGTGTTCTGACGTCATCGTTTGTCAAACTTGACGAAAATTAAGCGATATCCTATAATAACAGAATCCTTAGCTTCGCTTGGTAAGGAAAGCAAGTTGCAAATCAACAGTTCACGCGGCAACTCAGCAGTCTTCCCTGCCTGTTTACATCTCTTCGTTATTCGTTTTAAAAAGGGTGGAACTTAAAATCATCCACGAAGAGAGGACGAGAATATGTCCTTTTTACGGTAGAGGCGAGATATCACATAATATTTTATCGGAGTGTGAAGCCACAGAAACTCGGAGGAAATAATTCCTGCCAGAGTCCTTCATTACACCTAACAGGGGGCACCTGTCAACATATTATGATATGTTAAATAACGCTATAGTAATATACGTTACAAGAGCGGTATGTTGACGTTTTCATGGTCGAGGAAAAGATTGAAAAAGCGAAACGTAGTTGAGCTTTTTTAATTTCCGAGAACATGAAAACAAACATACCGCTCGTGTATCGTACATTATTTTGTGCGAAGATCGTTTATTACATACCTGAAAGAAGAATTTCTAATTAGTTGCAATGAAATCCCCATGTTGGTTTCTGTTTAATGACGGCAACTTCGGAAAACCAAAATATCTTTCTTCAACATTGTTGCTATAAAATGTTTTCTGTGTTTACTATACTCCAGCAGGCCGTGATATACGTCTGTCTTTTTTTCCTCCCAGTCTATAAATGCGAACTTAAAACAAACGGTAAGGTTATGTAATGATTTATTTTTCATTTTAATATTTTAACAATATTATTTATATAACAAATTGCAGTAATAACATCGGCATCTGGAATCTTGTTGATTTTTTCACGGCTTCCTTAATGTTACTTGTATCAGGAATGCAATAAGTTTCGTGGAGTAGTAGAATTTACTTAATTTTTGCAAATATTTAAAAACAATAATTAACATTGCAATTTAGGTGAAATTGCAGTGGTAAGTTTCCAATTTATAATTATTACTATGTTAAACGTCTCTAAAAATAATATGTTAAAAGCCTAAAGCAGTAAAATGAATGTCGCGCTAAAGCGGTAAGAAGAGGGAAATTGTTATGTGTGTTACGTTGGGAATACTGAATGTGGTATTTCACACTTACCGCGTATTGGTTCTGTGCGGAAAACAAGCAAATACTCACGATCTCGCACAAAATTCTTTGAGAGTGTGGAAAAATTTATGGCAAAAATTCGACAGCCGAGGGTTGAACTGGCCGAGGGGGAGGTGGCCGAGGAAATAAGGGGAAGAGTTATTTATCAGTGTTGCAATGAGTAGTATCGACACTGAACGCAAATAAGGTAATTAGGAGACAATGTTCTTTTGTATTTATTGTGTGTTTTTTATTTGCGTGTGTGTGGTTTTTATGTCTTATATTTATCATTATTATTTGGGTTGTTTATTGCAATTTTGATAAGGAATTGAATTGAATCGTTTATATATGTGTTTCTCCGCGTTTTTTTTTATATCTTATGTGTACAACTACCGTACTATAGGTAGCTGACTGGACTACTGTGAATTGATAAGTGATGGTGTAGGCTATTTGTGTTATCTGGGGGTTCTGTGTCATTACATCAGACAAGGGCAGGCGATTGGACATTTTTAATGCCCCACCACCCGGTTTCTTCCTCTTATCTACATCGTTCACAATGCAGATTCCAATGTTACGTCATTCATTGCGATAATGCCAGCGAAATGAGTCCAGGGTCCAGTGCCGAAAGTTACCTAGCATTTGCTCTTAATGGATTGAGGGAAAACTCCGGGAAAAACTCAACAAGGTAACTTGTCCCAACCAGAATTTAAACCCGGGCCCGCTCGTTTCACAGTCAGACATGCTAACCGTTACATCACAGCGGTGGACGCTCTAGATTGTTTGATTCAGATAAATTATTGTCTACAGAATTGTACATGCAATTAAAGGTAAAATATACTTTTAGGACTTGAATACAGTAGATGTTCACGACTTACTGTTAAAAATTAAATGTAACCATAACCGAATAGGATTAGAAAAATAAGTACTGTATCAAGTCAGTCATTGAAAAGAGCGCAAAAAGTAGTAGAACTACCAGATCAGCAGTTTGGAAGGTTAAGATGTGGCAGACCGGCGATTATCGCCATTCTCATAAACGCTGCAAGACCATTGGGTAAGAGAATCTGGCAGCAGCAAAACAGGTTACAGCAGTTATTAATATGAATTAAGGGGAGAGGACGTATTTTTTAAACTTTTTTTTCCTATTTGGTGTAAAATATTAATTTTTTGTATGTAGAGAGCTCATACCTGTAGAAACTCAACCAAAAATAAATATAAAAAAAAAATATTTGGGGGCCCTGATTTGAAAAAATATACCCAATGCAGGATTTTACTAAAATCGATATATCTAAACCATTTTTAAAGGTAGATTCATCCCGGTTTTTGCAATGTACTTGCAAAAGCCTGTTCTATAAAGTGTCTATAACAGAATTTTGATATTAGTCCCTACGTTTGTAAAATAAACTATTAAAATTTAATAACACTTTTCTGAATTCCTTTCTTGCAAACAAACGGGCGAAGTTTTAAAATGAAATCAATTAACAAAATTCTGTTACAGAGAAAAGTTTCCTAATAGTCTAAAGAAAGTATGTTCTAAATTTCATGCATGTATCTTTAATAGTTCAGAAATTATATCCATTTTTGTCTCGCAATGTAGCAAAAAAAAAAAAAAAAGAAGTTACCGTAAATCAGTAAAAGGGGGCGAGTGATTTAAAAATCCATAGCGCAGGAAGTTTAAAAATGGCGTCTCAACATCCGATAAGGGCACAAATACCCACGAAATGTTATGCAATGCATTCCACACATATATCAAAGAGTATTTTAAAGATTTTTTTTTTTTTTTTTTTTTTTTTTTTTGGAAAATTCAATTTACCGGAAACAACAATATAAGGGTTTGAGTGATTTAAAAATCCATAACACAGGAAGTTCAAAAATGGCGTCTCAACATCTGATAAGGGCACAAATACCCACAAAATATTATGCTATGCATTCCACACGTATCACAGAGCATTTTAAAGATTTTTTTTTAATTTACTCATTTTTCACCAAAAAATACCATCCTCTCCCCTTAAGTGGGTAATGTACCTTAAGGTTTTGTGAACTGACAAAAAGGGGAATACGAAAAACCTTATACAGTGGAAGGGACCGCCAGTTTACGGTCGTTATATCCGATAGTCGCACAAACCGGGTGAATTAATGATGGCGAAATGAGTCCGAGGTCCAACGCCGAAAGTTACCCAGCAATTCTGCTTCAATTGTTTGAGGGAAAACCTCGGAAAAACTACAACTAGGTAACTTTTTCCAACCAGAATTTGAACCTGGGTCCACTCGTTTCACGATCAGACGTCCTAACCGCTACTCCACAGCGTGGAATTTTTTTTAGTTCCATTACAAAGAGGTGGGATTTGCTCTAAGAAAGAATATCCAAAGGTATTTTCTAAACTCCGAACGCTCTATAGCAGTAATGTCAACTGATGCCCATAGGAGCAAGCGCGCGCTTTAGAGACCAGGAGAGCCTGAGCGCTTTACAGCGGAAAGGAAAGAGACAGACGAAACAGGTAGTATATGCCGCTTGGTCGAGCTATATACAGGGATGGCCAACACTGATTCAATGGATAAAGGGAATAGAACTTATTAAAACTGTATTCATGTTAATTTTTAGATTTGTCTGAGAAACATAAGTGCATTATAAGAATGTAAGTTTTAATTTAGTGCTCATTTTTCACAAGCTTGATTTTTTATTCAAAATAAATATTTTCTCAACTTATTTTATGTAACTGTGAAGTTTTCAGACATAGGCCTATTTATTTAGTAGCCTTACAGAATGTTTTCGTAAATCTAATATACCGTAAATACGTATTACTGAAGATAGTGTATTGAAAATTTTGAAAATATTCTCATGGAAATTGTTTGTAAGGAAATGAATTAACAAAGCAACTACTGTTACATCATAAGCAAAAGATACGTGCCCATGTGTTGTAAAAATGTCAGCTCTATAGCTTCAGCAGATTTCGAGAAAATAATTTAATATTCTGATGATAGGAAGTTGCTCACAAATATCACCTTAAAAGCATAATGCGATATGTGTTTTGTTATGGAATATTAGTTTCACTTAAGGCATATATACAGCACCTAGGTAACTTTGCTTTGTACTGTAATATTGTTTTGAATAGTTTATTGATTACAGTACTTTTATAAGCCTACAGGTACCACCAATATCAATTCCAACTTATCATGTCATACTCAATCTCTTTTTCGGATATCACTTTCTTTATGATTGATGTATTTCATCATTTAATATACAGTATAATATTGTACTACTATGGAATTTAAGTGAATATTTCTTCTTAACTCTTTATGTTATTAAGATTTAAAATACAACTGCAATATTAAGAAATTGGTATTAGTACTTTTGTTTTACAGACAATATAGATAATATCAAACAGAAAGAAGCCATAAAATTTCACGCTTCCTTTGAAGTTTGTGCACCACTGTTTTCTTAATCCAACAGGCTGCTTATTCATATACACAACCCTTCGTCTTTCCATACTTAGCGCTTGATGCCCGCGCACGATGTCAAGGTCAGAAAAATGCGCTTGCTTTGACATCACTGCTCTATAGCAAAAAGGCTAAAGACGCACACAAAATTAATCTTTAACTTATAGGAAAACATGTGCACAGTATTAAAAAAAAAACAACTGTCGTTCATTATGCAACACTGCACGGAACAGATAATGATGATGAAATCAGGGAATGTTTAGTTATCGTTTCCAACGGTGTAGGATACTGCTGAATCGACGTGCTTACAGGTGTAAAGTCGTAAATACTCACTTTCATTTCCAGAAGCATTACCCACCATTGGGAGGATGAATGGCTCAAATCAGACATGCGAGGAATGCAGAAAGGAATGCTGAAGTCGTTTCATTATGTAATACCATTTGACAATTGGCAGTCATAATATTTATGTTTCGAAAGTGATAATCTATTACGTAGAAACGTTGGAATCTTTTTCTAAGTGAACTTTTCTACATCTAGTCCAGACGTAATCTTATTACAAAAAAGAGCCATTAGAATAATAGTTGGAGCAAAGGCTAGAGAATCATGTAGATTATTTTTTAAAAAATTAGAGATTCTAACCTTAACAAATCAATACATATACTCTACAATAAATTTCCTCCTATGTAATAAAGAAAAATTTCCAACTAACTCAGCCATACATAGTATAAATACCCGCAGAAGGAATGATTTTCATACATCATCAAATTTATCATGCTTTCAAAGGGGAATATGTTACATGGCGATAAAAATGTTCAATAGTCTTCCTGAAGTCATTAAGAATCATAGCCAAAACCCTGCATTATTTAAGGTAAAACTAAAAAGATACTTAATATCTCACACTTTCTATTCTGTAGATGAATTCTTGACATTTCACAGTACTGTGTAAATATTATAATACTATTAAATGGTAAACATATTACATTGTATAAAATATTATTGTTATTAAGGTATTAATTCTGTACATATTTCATATTTGCATTTTATATGTATTGCATTTTATTGTTAAACGTAAGAATTGGACATGTTCTTTATTCTATGCTATAAAGCAAATGTAAGAATATTATGGAACGAATAAATCTATCTACCTACCTACCTACCTACCTACCTACCTACCTACCTACCTACCTACCTACCTACCTACCTACCTACCTACCTACCTACCTACCTACCTACCTACCTACCTACCTACCTACCTACCTACCTACCTACCTACCTACCTACCTACCTACCTACCTATCTATCTATCTATCTATCTATCTATCTATCTATCTATCTATCTATCTATCTATCTATCTATCTATCTATCTATCTATCAGATATCATAATTGTTTTAGTGCTACTATAGTAGGCCTATACATATTTCATAGAAAGACGTAGGTGTTTTGTTACTCGGTTGTCGCACTTTTTTGACTTTATCATGCCTTTTTCATTAATTGTATAGCACATTAACGTAAGTTCTATAAAGTCTCCCAATTTTAAACGAAATATTTGTACCCTATTCAGATACATTTTTTTGGCACTCGTTTCGACAGTGAGGAATAAAGGAGTGTACAGCTGTCAAAAGAAAAAGTGGCCGCTCTCTGGGTAAAAAGTTCCCTTCGGGTATCTCCGCTACAATTCGTAGACAGGCGATGTTACATGTTGTTGGACCACAATGCCTCTTATATACAGTTATAATTAAATTATTCTTCGTGTTACACTTGTAGCGTAATGGTAGCATTCCGGGCTGGTATTCGTGAGGCCGTGCGTTCGAACACCATGGAGTGCTTTTTATGTTTGTTTTTGTTTTTAAAACAGAGAGAAAATATAATCGCTGCTGTATCTTTTATGACTGTTTTAGTAGGCCTAATTAACATCAGGTCCATGAATGCATTATGTCATGACTTTATCATTATTTATTATGACATTATGACTGCAAATAGAAGGAAAGAAAGAAAAAATTCATACTCAACAAAAATATCTTTCGTGGCATAAACAGAACAAACATACCGGTGTCTGCCTTAAAAAATTCAAGCAATTTCGAATGGGTCAGTTATAATTATTATAAGAACAATTTGATATATACATTTTTAAATACAAGAACGAATCAGGAGATTTCATAACAACAGATTTATTTATTTATTTATTTTGCTAATAATTTTAACACAAAATATAATATAAACAGAAACATTTTAGCTCGCTCCTGAAAGAGTAGAATTCATGCGCAGGGACGGATTCCTGAATTGAAATTAAGAAGTATATAATACAAATTGTCTTATGTCTACTACGCAATAGGAATATCTAAATTTAAATTTACAATTTTTCATTTTTTATAAAATCCATACATAACTTTTTAAATTTAATACTAGAACTATTAGAATTGACAAGATTAGGATACTTTGATATATTAAATACACAGCATCAATACCCAAGATATTTGGGATTAACATAGGGATAAGATTACTAGACTTAAAAGCAAGAAAAATTGACATTTGTTTAGGATAAATCCTCATAAGGGATCGTGACAAGGTATAAAGTACACAGTGTCGTTGGACACAGACGTGACGTAGTTAAGAAAATGTGGACAGATGACTTTAACAACAATGAATTATATACTGCAATACGAGTTCATAGAGTTCTCACAAGATCGAAACGAATCATCTTCATGGTAATGAAGATGATAATTTGTACGTAATAAATATAGGGACATCATTTTATTCTTACTAACATTTCTAATATTAACCTGTCTATACCTTTGGATTAATGGTTGAGAACCGGAAACACAGTTTCTACCCCTTTCCACGACTGGAGTTCGATGATACAAACAAATCACTTTACTAGGTATAGGAGGGAAGAAAAGTAGTTAATCCATTTACGTAAACTAGGAAATATCGCGATCTTATGTTTGATAATCTTCATTTGGTTTTTGTTTAAACAAAATACAGTACTGTATTAACAATAAGTGTTTTTACTCACGAACTGAGCTATCCATTCGGACGTATTCATTATGCAGTGTATATTATACTGTCTACAGCACATTAGCGTACAATATAGAGAATGAAGTTAAATTGAAAAATAATCATAATATGGATATTTAAACACATTTTTGAAAATGGTGGCCGTTCATTTCGATACAGGCCTCAGTTCTGTGCATATTATGCACTATAGACTATTGTACCTAATTCCAATTACCAGATTCGTCCTTCGTACTAGTAAGTCATGTTGAAATAATTCTGTACCTACTCTATAAAAAAGTACCTTACGTACTGTAAATTCAATCTTCACTTCTGCCCGACCCGCACTGATAAAATTACTCAGACATGCTATCTACTGTCCGTCCAAGTGGTTTTGTCGCAGGGTCGTAGAAAGGGGGGGGGAATCACGTGACAGTTAATTACTTAACGGGACCCTTTTAAGTTATTTTAAACAGTTGTATAATATTACGTGGACGTCCAATTCCTAACAGAAATTAATGTTTTCAGAAAAGAGCAAAGACAGTCCAGCCACTAGCCTTTACAGAGAGATGAGCAGAAGCGGGTAGGGGAAACCGGGATGCGACGTAGGCAAACGGACGACAGTGCCTGTGCAAAAATATGATTCAATATTGGAAGCTCTTTCGTCACTGGAAAACGTGAATATATTTCTGGAACGCATTATACTCACTAACTCAGTACAGTTTATTATGACTGTAAGGCGACTTAGAGTGCATACGCGACCTTGGTTCTGTGGGAAGGGCAGTTGGAAGTTTACTAGTAGAGGGAGTGGGAGTGAAGTACATTAAAAAACTCAGGTACAATAGAAATTGAAGTAAAAATAAAATGATGTCCCTGTACATACCTAATAGAGAAATAGCGAGCGGGACATATATTCCAAGGCTACATTTTGGCTTGAGTTCGAATCCCGCTCAGTCTGGGGAGTATGAAAAGCCTATCCCGCTAATGTTAAATTTACCAAATTCATATACCAATTTCTCTGGAATTCATTCATTCATAGTTTTCTGTCCAAGGGAACGTATTTTACTGCAAACCCAACATTCTCTAATCTCTTCTGTTTTATTTCCTATTCTGGAACTATTCAAGATAATGTACGGTAATGGAAATTTTAAAATATATAAATCCATATCTTGTAAAGTCAGAAATCTACTTAATCAAGATACCACTACCAAGAAACAAGACATAATATATTTTTTAAATTAAATGCCATATTTTTGTTTTTAAATTTTATTCTTTAAGTTGTCATTATTTGTTCTAGCTCTACCGTTGTAGAGGCACATTATCACAATAATATTATAAGTGGTAAACTTTTAAAAGTTCTAGCTTAAGCAGTTCGTGAGAAAATATGAAGTTCGTGCAAGAAAATGTAGTTTTTCGAAACTTCAGTCAAAAATATGATTTTTAAAAACGTGGAAACTTTGATGAGTTGTTATCGCCTTGAATATCAAACAAGAAGTGACGTCATAAGAACAAATGCTGCGTAGTTTTCACCGTAATAATTATAATGAATTATTCAAGGCAAACCACAAAATTTTAGAGCACCGGTTCCAAAACTTTTTTTGAAGGCGCGTGTCACTTTTAGGCGAGGCGTCTGTATGCGACCTCCACTATCGAACTGGTAAGTTACTTAATCCCATTCGAAAAATATAACTCCCTGCAAAAGCGAAAGCGATAGTTTTCTTTCACTCAAAATTAGTGGATACCACCCAAAGAAAGACCAAAATAGAAGAATATACGGCAACGATGACATGAAATATTACATGAACATCATTTCCAGTAGCGTACTTCGCTAATATCTTCAATATTTTCGATAATATGAGACATTACATGAACATCGTTTCCAGTTGCGTACTTTGCTAATATTTTCAATATTTTCGATGACATGAAATATTACATGAACATCATTTCCAGTTGCGTATTTCGCTAATATTTTCAATATTTTCGATGACATGAAATATTACACGAACATCATTTCCAGTAGCGTACTTCGCTAATATTTTCAATATTTTCGATGATATGAAATATTACATGAACATCATTTCCAGTAGCGTACTTTGCTAATATTTCCAATATTTTCGATGATATGAAAGATTACATGGACATCAATTCCAGTAGCGTACTTTGCTAATATTTTCGATATTTTCGATGATATGAAATATTACATGAACATCGTTTCCCGTTCCGTACTTTGCTAATATTTTCGATATTTTCGGTGATATGAAATAATACATGAACATCATTTCCAATAGCGGACTTTGTTAATATGTTCAATATTTTCGATGATATGAAATAATACATGAGCATTATTTCTAATAGCGTACTTTGTTAATATTTTCAATATTTTCGATGACATGAAATAATACATGAACATCATTTCCAGTAGCGTACTTTGCTAATATTTTCAATATTTTCGATGATATGAAATAATACACGAACATCATTTCCAGTAGCGTACTTTGCTAATATTTACAATATTTTCGATGATATGAAAGATTACATGGACATCAATTCCAGTAGCGTACTTTGCTAATATTTTCAATATTTTCGATGATATGAAATAATACATGAACATCATTTCCAGTAGCGTACTTTGCTAATATTTACAATATTTTCGATGATATGAAAGATTACATGGACATCAATTCCAGTAGCGTACTTTGCTAATATTTTCGATGATATGAAATATTACATGAACATCATTTCCCGTTCCGTACTTTGCTAATATTTTCGATATTTTCGGTGATATGAAATAATACATGAACATCATTTCCAATAGCGGACTTTGTTAATATTTTCAATATTTTCGATGATATGAAATAATACATGAGCATTATTTCTAATAGCGTACTTTGTTAATATTTTCAATATTTTCGGTGATATGAAATAATACATGAACATCATTTCCAGTAGCGTACTTTGCTAATATTTTCAATATTTTCGATGATATGAAATAATACATGAACATCATTTCCCGTAGCGTACTTTGCTAATATTTTCAATATTTTCGGTGATATGAAATAATACATGAACATCATTTCCAGTAGCGTACTTTGCTAATATTTACAATATTTTCGATGATATGAAATAATACATGAACATCATTTCCAGTAGCGTACTTTGCTAATATTTTCAATATTTTCGATGATATGAAATAATACATGAACATCATTTCCAGTAGCGTACTTTGCTAACATTTCCAATATTTTCGATGATATGAAAGATTACATGGTCCATCAATTCCAGTAGCGTACTTTGCTAATATTTTCGATGATATGAAATATTACATGAACATCATTTCCCGTTCCGTACTTTGCTAATATTTTCAATATTTTCGATGATATGAAATAATACATGAACATCATTTCCAGTAGCGTACTTTGCTAATATTTTCAATATTTTCGGTGATATGAAATAATACATGAACATCATTTCCAGTAGCGTACTTTGCTAATATTTTCAATATTTTCGATGACATGAAATAATACATGAACATCATTTCCAGTAGCGTACTTTGCTAATATTTCCAATATTTTCGATGATATGAAAGATTACATGGTCCATCAATTCCAGTAGCGTACTTTGCTAATATTTTCGATGATATGAAATATTACATGAACATCATTTCCCGTTCCGTACTTTGCTAATATTTTCAATATTTTCGATGACATGAAATAATACATGAACATCATTTCCCGTAGCGTACTTTGCTAATATTTTCAATATTTTCGGTGATATGAAATAATACATGAACATCATTTCCAGTAGCGTACTTTGCTAATATTTTCAATATTTTCGATGGTATGAAATAATACATGAACATCATTTCCAGTAGCGTACTTTGCTAATATTTTCAATATTTTCGATGGTATGAAATAATACATGAACATCATTTCCCGTAGCGTACTTTGCTTATATTTTCAATATTTTCGGTGATATGAAATAATACATGAACATCATTTCCAGTAGCGTACTTTGATAATATTTTCAATATTTTCGATGGTATGAAATAATACATGAACATCATTTCCCGTAGCGTACTTTGCTTATATTTTCAATATTTTCGGTGATATGAAATAATACATGAACATCATTTCCAGTAGCGTACTTTGATAATATTTTCAATATTTTCGGTGATATGAAATAATACATGAACATCATTTCCAATAGCGGACTTTGTTAATATTTTCAATATTTTCGATGATATGAAATAATACATGAGCATTATTTCCAATAGCGTACTTTGTTAATATTTTAAATATTTTCGGTGATATCAAATAATACATGAACATCATTTCCAATGGCGTACTTGTTAATATTTTCGATGATATACAATAATACATGAACATTACTTCCAGTAGCGTACTTTGCTAATATTTTCAATATTTTCGATGATATGAAATATTACATGAACATCATTTCCAGTAGCGTACTTTGTTAATATTTTCAATATTTTCGGTGATATCAAATAATACATGAACATCATTTCCAGTAGCGTACTTTGTTAATATTTTCAATATTTTCGGTGATATCAAATAATACATGAACATCATTTCCAGTAGCGTACTTTGCTAATATTTTCAATATTTTCGATGATATGAAATAATACATGAACATCATTTCCAGTAGCGTACTTTGCTAATATTTTCAATATTTTCGATGATATGAAATAATACATGAAGATCATTCCCAGTAGCATACTTTGCTAATATTTTCAATGATATGAAATATTATATGAACATCAAATTTTCAATAGCGTACTTTGCTAATATTTTCGATAATATGAAATATTATATGAACATCATTTCCAGTAGCGTACTTTGCTAATATTTTCAATATTTTCTAACACTTAAACACTTTTAATAGTGGCTTGCAAGTCCAACATGTTAATATGATAGCTAGGGATATAATGTAAAGATTTATAAAGAAACTTTCTAGTCGACAGCATTTGACAAAAAGTAATCTGATGCATTCCAGTGCACTAAAGAACTCCAGGAAAATTTAGCTTCTTATGATACGAGAAAAGCTGAGTTTGTTTTTACGAACATGCAATTAAGTTTGCACAATTCGAAACAACAGCTTTTTGAGTATTTTCCGAAAGACACTCAAAACAAAACAAAACGAAAGTCACAGATGGATATAAAATCCATTCTAGACTGGCTGAAATTAAAAAAAAAAACATATTAAGGAAAAATTCATTTAAATACGTATATGTTGTATCTACAGATGCAATGTTCAAACTAGGCTTTCTCGCAGAATGTAGATCAGTTTTGGATTGAAAGAATATATGTATACCCCGAGCTTGCAAAAGAAGCTCTTAACATTTTATGACATTTGCAACCTCTTAACTATACAAAATAAATTTCTCGTCTATGATTGCTATTAAAACAAAGACGAGACATCTCACTGAACTTTAAAGTGATATTATTTTGTTTGTATTGGATACAGGGTCCAGATTTTAAGATTTACTTTCTGAAAAACAGGCACATTTGTCGCAATAATAAAATTATTTGTCACTTTAATAACTACTGAAACTTTCTTATGTTTTTATATTAAATATTGTTTGTTTCTGAACATATAGTAAGTAGGCTATATATTAACCCAGATATGCCTGAAATATTTTTTTTGCAATTTTTGTGTATTTTTCAAATCTCATTTAATGCAGTATATAACTGAAGTATTTGTATGGTGTCGAAACATTCTAGTTGTAACTGCTTGAGCTAGAAACAGGCGTCCTTTTAAAAGGACAGTAGGCATACGAGCATACACTTTGAGGAATAATTGTATATTATGCTTATATGAAAGGAAACAATGTAATTGTTGTAATTTACAATTATTATTATTATTATTATTATTATTATTATTATTATTATTATTATTATTAACAAATTATTACGTTATTTTATTATAGTTTCTTTATTATTACTACTAATATTATTCTGAAGAAAGATGCACTGTGGCTAAATTCGTTTTAACTCTGGAATGCTTTCGTCATTGAATAGTACCGTATTGCTATTGATACGTAAAAATAAGTAATAGGCGAAAAGAGTGTTGAAGTTTCGAGGAGGAGGTTATATTGCGAGAGAAGTGATGATACATATAATGAAGCAATTGCTGTGGCAATGTCGAAAGACAGGTTTCAGTTCATTTTCTAAAATCTACATTGTTATGACAATGACAATTTAGATAGAAAATAAGACTTCTTCCAAAAATACTAAATGAAAAACAATAGAAACTTATGTCCGTTCAATACCTCCCTCCATAACGTCACCAGTCCTCCACTTGTAAACAGATCTTGCTGTGCAAATCTGGCTTTCAGGTATTCTTCCTGTGAAGCAGACTTGAATAATTTGAAAGGAAAAATTGTTCCGGAGCCGGGTATCGATCCCGGGACCTTTGGCTTAGCACACTAACGCTCTGCCGACTAGCTACCCAATAACTATACCCGACACAGTCTCAACTTTTCCCTTCATATCCACACACCCTCAGTGTGCTGACAAGACGCCAGAAACCCAATTTTGAGAGCACACGAACTGTGTGTGGCATTTGTAGGCTGCATTATAGTGATATGTCTGTATTTGAGATGAAATTTCGCCCATAGCATAATTTTCAAACGTAGACAGCATTTCATGCAGGGAAAATCCACTAAAATTGAAAAAGCGAAACAATTTCAAAATATATGGGGATAGGCTATGCCTACTGTCCTTTTAAAAGGACACATAAGTTTTCGTCATTGTCATGTCGCAATGAATAGATATCTCTAACACATTGTGGTTTCACGTTATATTTATGTTTATTAGGAGTCATTTGATCTACAACAATTTGTAAAATAATTCCGAGCTGTAAAAATATTTAACATTTTTATCTGATTTGCGCTCGGATGCCATAGCTGAAATAAACGAACAATTCTCACGTCCACATCTCAAACTCAACGATGACCAAAACTCTAATTACCCGTCTTAACACACCTAGCAAGCCTCTAATTAAGACCAGTAATAGTGACACCTGTGAAAAAGTAAATGCGTTGACTGTAGAGAGGGTAATTTGAAACATTGACAACTGTCCTTTTAATAGGACAATAGGCATATCTGGGTTAATAAGCCTTTTTTATTTTATTTTGTAAATCATCTCCTGACCCTTTCAACTCTATACACGATGCCACTAGAAGTCGCGACCTGATTTTGGGAACCACTGTTCTAGAGTAAAGAATTCCTGAGTTATTGCATTTTAACTTCGCTAATGCTCAAGAAAACGAAAGATAATTAAAATTTTAAAAAATACTTAACATCAACAAATATTAATAAAATGTATCAAATTAAATAGAAAGTTCCAAATATTAATTAATGTCATAAAAACGAAAAAAATGAATTTTCTACGAACACCGCTTTTCATACTTCATGAAAATATGATTTTAACAACATAAATTACGTAGTATGTTCATAAATGATCGGAATTGATGATGTTTATGATGATCATGATCATGAAGATGAAAATTTTTATTCTATTTCAATCCGGTTGATGCCCATTCATTCACTAATGTGTCACTTAATTTTGCAGATGACGAGGAGTTACTTTTCCCATTGGACGATGAGAAAATGCTGTTGCAGTTTTTACGTCCTTGTAAGTTCTACCCAGAAAGCGCGTATGAGAAGGTAAGAATTTTTACACATTTTCATTAGCAATGTTCTTGTGATATTCTGCTCTCATGGATAAAGGGTTCCTCTACTTGTTACAGTTCCGTATAAGCTCGTAATTATCACATGATAATAAACAGGGGCCGTACAAGATTAAGCACTACTGGATTTTTAAGTAGAAGAGTGCGTGCATCTAGCAAGCGAAGTACTTGATAGACGGCTCACGCGACTCTTGTTTCGTAATATGGACCAATTTGACAATTAAATTAATACTTATAATTTACATTATGTACACTACAATACACTATTTTTACTACTTACTCTATAATAAAGAATGTAGGCCTACATGGATCAAACATTATTTAAACTATTAATAAATACCTTACTATAATAATACCGGACAGCTGTATACTAACAGCATTGACGTGAGTGCGAAATTTTTGATAATCGTTGCGTAGAGACAACGGCGTATATCATATCGCTAACACTGGTTTATGAATACGAAAAACGTTAGTTCGCTGATCATCCACCTGAAGCCCGCGCTAAGAATGTCTATGAATACGGTCATTAGCAGGGAAAGGATTTATATGTAAATACATATTTACTTATAAAGCTAATATAATTTATATTTTGCATTATCTTTATGTTTCACAATGTGTAGGGTTGAAAAATCCTACTTTTATTTTCCATATTTTTCCATATTTTAGAGTTTAGTACATATTTTCGTTAATTTCCATATATTTTCCATATTTCATATAAAACAGTCCATATTATATTAGGTTTAACAATAAAACAAAACAAAATTCCATTAACTTTTAAAAATACATTTCAACAATAGAGATTTAAACACATGTTCAGTAATCCCTTTAACATCAGAGTTATTTGAAAATTAGCAGTCCTATCAACAATGGGAAAGTAAGTTACAAAACTGTATTAATTTAATTTAAAATTTTTAACAGACTTCAGTTGTGCAGCTCAACAGTTAAATGCCAGTCAGAGTACACATAGGTTCAGTTTTGTAAATCATACTATAAAGACGGTAAATATGCCAAAAGTACGTCATTCAGTCAATTTAAAATCAAAACTAACAAGTTACATTTCAGAATTTAAAGAAGATGGTTTATCAACTGACAATAAAATATTATTTTGTAATTTGTGTCAGTGTGCAGTATCATCTACACAAAAGTTCCTGGTGCAACAACACATTACAACTAGTAAACATCAGGCCAACAAACAACTAAATTCCAAGCAGAGACAATTGTTTTTAACACAACCAACAACATCGAATGTAAGATCTGAGTTTAACATCGACCTGTGCCGTTCTCTCATCTCTGCTGATATTCCTCTCTACAAACTAAAGAATAAGGTCTTCAGGGAATTCCTTGAAAAATATACTCAACATACAATCCCGGATGAGTCAACACTTAGGAAGACGTATGCTCCATCCATCTACGATGAGACAATACAGAAGATAAGAGATGAAATTAAAGATAGTTCAATTTGGGTTTCCATTGATGAGACTCCCGACAAAGAAGGTAGACTTGTTGGTAATGTAGTTATCGGTTTGTTAAGTGAACAATATTCTGAACGAATTCTTTTACATTGTGATGTTCTAGAAAAGTGCAATAACAAAACTATAGTTAAACTGTTCAACGAAGCTATGGGTATCCTGTGGCCAAAGGGTATTATGTACGATAATGTGTTATTCTTTATTAGCGATGCTGCCCCTTATATGGTCAAAGCTGGACAAGCATTATCTGTTGTATATCCTAAATTGACTCATTTTACTTGTGTGGCGCATGCATTTCATCGTGTGGCAGAAGTGGTCAGAGACAATTTCCCTAAAGTAGATTTGTTGATTTCATCAGTGAAAAAAGTATTTCTCAAAGCTCCCAGTAGAGTTAACGTGTTGAAAGAAATGTACCCTGAAATTCCATTGCCACCAAAGCCAATTTTAACTAGATGGGGTACATGGCTAGAAGCAGTTGAATATTATGCCGAACATATAGACTCTATTAACAATGTTCTCCTTGCATTGGACTCTGAAGATGCAGTCTCAATTGATACTGCGAAAACAGTTACCTGTGACATAAGTGTGAAGAATGACTTAGCTCACATTCAGCATACATTTTCATGCATCATAAAAACGCTCAAAAGTCTCCAAAATAGGCACCTTTCACTATCTGAAAGTTTTGAAATTATAAATAGTACTGTGGAACAACTGAATCGTGGTAGAGGTAAAGTTGCAGATGCAGTAAGAGCTAAGGTGGACACTGTACTTTCAAAAAACCCTGGATATGAAGAACTACAAAAGGTTGTTGCTGTGATGAGTGGTGAATCAACAGTGAAGATTAACTTGGACTTATCCCCAGCAGACATTGTGAAATTGAATTATGTACCAGTTACTTCTTGTGACGTCGAACGCTCTTTTAGTCAGTATAAATCTATCCTCAGAGACAATAGAAGAAGATTCACTTTTCAGCACTTGAAAGAAATGTTTGTAACCTATTGTTATGGTAACAGACAATAAAAATTGTGTTTTGTTGAAACTACATTGGAAGATAAGGTACGTCCATTATATTTTTTGTTTAGTTTGATTAAAATGTACCAATATTTAACGTACATAGTCATTTTTTTTATAATTTTAAGTCCATATTTAATTCCATATTTTGGTAAAAATCCATATTTAATTCCATATTTTGGTAAAAATAACTACATATATATTTACATATTTCATATATTTTTAGTCCATATAAATCCGTTCCCTGGTCATTAGTAATTATTCGTACGTAGGCTATACGTTGTTAAAAGCGAAGCAAAATTTCTCTTCAGAGAACTTCATGAAAGCATTCTGCACTCCTGTCCAATTATCTCTTGTCGTATGCTTCATTCAAGGACTATGTTCACGTGCTACGAAGCTATCTGAGAAGAACTAGTTTGTGCAGTTGCAAAGGAAAAGGTTTGTCTAACTGGTTTCACTTGTGGTCCACACCGAAGCGACGTGTATTGCGTTGTTCTTGTTTACGTTTTGGCTTATATAACGCCGTTGTCTCTACGCAACGATTATCAAAACTTGAAAGCATTTGAGCTACGTAGCTTGACACGAGAGAAGGTATACTTTCTTCTTACGTCTATTCATAAGAGGTCTTTCACTTTCAGAAAACAACATAACATTTTCCCAGTAAAACTTTATAAAAACACTAACAGTTAAGTAGCGAAACACGACAATCTTCAATCATTATTATTACATTTTTTGGAGCACAATATCCCAGAGAAGGTCAACGCCGACCAATTGTGTGTTGGCAACACGTCCATATGCCTCATCAGAGGTGAACGATCATTCAACTAGTAGGAGCAATGTCTCTCAAAATAAAGTTAAGTGTTTTTAAAGTTGAGATTATCGCTAGAATACAGAAGCAACAAGTACTGCAAATAATTCTCTTACGTTTATCATCATCATCATCATCATCATCATCATCATCATCATCATCATCATCGTCGTCGTCGTCGTCGTCGTCGTCGTCGTCATACTGTACTGAATTGTAGAAAATAGTGAAATACGGAATTGAATGCTATGACATACAGTAATTAAAATAAGTTACATAATAGTATGTACAGCGGGGCTTTTCCGCTCACGGGGCTAATCCGCCCGAAATAAGAAATGTAGCAACAGCGCGTGACCTTCGCACAGAGTCAAGGTTGTTTTGCCTTTAGTATGAGCCTCTGTCTCTTGGCCGCCGCACGTGTCTATATTAAAAGTGTTTTGTGTTCCATTGTTGGAAGAACAGTAGAACAAAATCTAGAGGTAAGCGAATTATGATTAATTTTTTGCATAGTTAAAGAATACAACCTTACAAATTAAGATGTACCGTGCACAATAATGCGAATTTTTAACACTTATTGTTACTATTATAGGAACACAGGTTATGCAGTGTGTGTAGTCACAAATATTGCTGGCTTTGTTCACAAAGGTATTAATTTGGCGCGTCTTTCGAAATGTCTGCACTTGGGGCTATTTCGCCTAGTAAACGCGGGGCTATTTCCGCTCAGTAAAATAATTAGCTTAATTGGTGTTTTAATGCCAAATATTAGACAATATATTTTATTGGTTCATTTCAGACGGTCCGTACATACAAAAGAAAAAATTCAAGCGCTACATGGTCCGAGGAAGATATCAATCTAGCAGTAAAAAGTGTTGTAAGCGGAACCGTGAGTGTGAGAGGAGCTGCTGCATTGTTTAAACTTCCTTATTTCACACTTAAAGATCGAGTAAACATTTCAAAATTTGATTTTCCAATGGAAGAAGAGAAACCTTATAGACCAGCTGATCATCCAACTGCATTTAGTCCAGAAGAAGAGCGCGATTTCACTACTAGATTGAATGACTTAGCTGCAAAGGGTTTTGGCTGCACACCAGAACAAATTCGCCGACCAGCATTTACTTATGCAACGATAAATATCATAAAGCATCCCTGGAACATGGGAAACATGATTGCAGGTAGAGACTGGCTTACCGGGTTTATGAAGAGGAATAGTGATATCACTCCGAACCCTTCAGCCTCTGAACAGATCAGTTTTCAAGCCATTGAAAGTTTTCTACTATCATGCTCCAAAAAATTACATGCATTCGACACCAGAAGGCGCAATCAACAAGTTTAACTTTGGAGAAATGTTATCCACAGCATAGAGTAAAGCTGCCACCGTTGTAAATGGCGTTAAAGGATTTAAATGCACTGGATTGTTCCCTTTAAAGCCTTTAGCTATTCCCGAAGAAAAATTTCTTCCCTCAGTTCATTTCCAGGCAGAAACTTCCAGTGTGCCATCTGTTCAGTTTCAGAGAATCCTCAATTTTCCCAGCTGAATCCTGAGTCCCCTTCATCAGGATCCTCTTGCGCCGTCCAGCAGAAGACTTATCCTTTCAATACAATCATTCCGAGTCCAGCAAAAAGAATGTCCAAAAAGAAGTAAAAAAAAAAAGTAACAGAACCAAGACATTTGACTTCAGATGCAAACTACGAAGCAACGAAGGTCAAACGCAGGCTAAAAATGGAGAAAGGAAGCAAGGACAATGCAAGTAAGAAGAGTCAGTTAAGTGAATCGGGTGATGACTTACAGCTTATTGAAATTGGAGATAATAATGAGAACACTTCTTGTGGATTTTTTGGCCTGAAATTTTATTCGCCAGAATCGGTCAAGAAGGGAGATTGGATAAAGTGCCAGAAATGTGCCACTTGGTTTCACGAAGTATGTGTGGGTGTAGAAGGACGAAAAATGTTTACTTGTGGTAAATGCTTGTGATTTTGACATTGAAATGTACTGGGCGGAATAGCCCCTTGACTGGGCGGAATAGCCTCGCTATTTTTACATATTGTGATTTCTGCATTCTTCAGATGTTTGTTTAATACATTGTTTGTGTAAACGAATTTTCACTTTTTAGATATTGGAATTTATTCTTGATTAAAGTACCATTAATTGTATCACATTGACAGATTTTTAAAAAAAGGTTCTATATCACTTTATAAGGCTAAAAGTTGAAATGAGCGGAATAGCCCCGCTGTACTCTAATAAATTATGAACGTGGGTTGAAGAGATCTGTAAATTTTTTGTTTCACTGTACAGTATGTTGCTGTTGTATAGCTAATTGTCCGAAGACAGGTTTGAATCTCATAAGCAGGGAAAGGATTTATATGTAAATACATATTTACTTATAAAGCTAATATAATTTATATTTTGCATTATCTTTATGTTTCACAATGTGTAGGGTTGAAAAATCCTACTTTTATTTTCCATATTTTTCCATATTTTAGAGTTTAGTACATATTTTCGTTAATTTCCATATATTTTCCATATTTCATATAAAACAGTCCATATTATATTAGGTTTAACAATAAAACAAAACAAAATTCCATTAACTTTTAAAAATACATTTCAACAATAGAGATTTAAACACATGTTCAGTAATCCCTTTAACATCAGAGTTATTTGAAAATTAGCAGTCCTATCAACAATGGGAAAGTAAGTTACAAAACTGTATTAATTTAATTTAAAATTTTTAACAGACTTCAGTTGTGCAGCTCAACAGTTAAATGCCAGTCAGAGTACACATAGGTTCAGTTTTGTAAATCATACTATAAAGACGGTAAATATGCCAAAAGTACGTCATTCAGTCAATTTAAAATCAAAACTAACAAGTTACATTTCAGAATTTAAAGAAGATGGTTTATCAACTGACAATAAAATATTATTTTGTAATTTGTGTCAGTGTGCAGTATCATCTACACAAAAGTTCCTGGTGCAACAACACATTACAACTAGTAAACATCAGGCCAACAAACAACTAAATTCCAAGCAGAGACAATTGTTTTTAACACAACCAACAACATCGAATGTAAGATCTGAGTTTAACATCGACCTGTGCCGTTCTCTCATCTCTGCTGATATTCCTCTCTACAAACTAAAGAATAAGGTCTTCAGGGAATTCCTTGAAAAATATACTCAACATACAATCCCGGATGAGTCAACACTTAGGAAGACGTATGCTCCATCCATCTACGATGAGACAATACAGAAGATAAGAGATGAAATTAAAGATAGTTCAATTTGGGTTTCCATTGATGAGACTCCCGACAAAGAAGGTAGACTTGTTGGTAATGTAGTTATCGGTTTGTTAAGTGAACAATATTCTGAACGAATTCTTTTACATTGTGATGTTCTAGAAAAGTGCAATAACAAAACTATAGTTAAACTGTTCAACGAAGCTATGGGTATCCTGTGGCCAAAGGGTATTATGTACGATAATGTGTTATTCTTTATTAGCGATGCTGCCCCTTATATGGTCAAAGCTGGACAAGCATTATCTGTTGTATATCCTAAATTGACTCATTTTACTTGTGTGGCGCATGCATTTCATCGTGTGGCAGAAGTGGTCAGAGACAATTTCCCTAAAGTAGATTTGTTGATTTCATCAGTGAAAAAAGTATTTCTCAAAGCTCCCAGTAGAGTTAACGTGTTGAAAGAAATGTACCCTGAAATTCCATTGCCACCAAAGCCAATTTTAACTAGATGGGGTACATGGCTAGAAGCAGTTGAATATTATGCCGAACATATAGACTCTATTAACAATGTTCTCCTTGCATTGGACTCTGAAGATGCAGTCTCAATTGATACTGCGAAAACAGTTACCTGTGACATAAGTGTGAAGAATGACTTAGCTCACATTCAGCATACATTTTCATGCATCATAAAAACGCTCAAAAGTCTCCAAAATAGGCACCTTTCACTATCTGAAAGTTTTGAAATTATAAATAGTACTGTGGAACAACTGAATCGTGGTAGAGGTAAAGTTGCAGATGCAGTAAGAGCTAAGGTGGACACTGTACTTTCAAAAAACCCTGGATATGAAGAACTACAAAAGGTTGTTGCTGTGATGAGTGGTGAATCAACAGTGAAGATTAACTTGGACTTATCCCCAGCAGACATTGTGAAATTGAATTATGTACCAGTTACTTCTTGTGACGTCGAACGCTCTTTTAGTCAGTATAAATCTATCCTCAGAGACAATAGAAGAAGATTCACTTTTCAGCACTTGAAAGAAATGTTTGTAACCTATTGTTATGGTAACAGACAATAAAAATTGTGTTTTGTTGAAACTACATTGGAAGATAAGGTACGTCCATTATATTTTTTGTTTAGTTTGATTAAAATGTACCAATATTTAACGTACATAGTCATTTTTTTATAATTTTAAGTCCATATTTAATTCCATATTTTGGTAAAAATCCATATTTAATTCCATATTTTGGTAAAAATAACTACATATATATTTACATATTTCATATATTTTTAGTCCATATAAATCCGTTCCTTGCTCATAAGTGATTCCAAGAAGACACCACTTATGAGTAAGGTGATCAGATTCACATCGATAAAAAAGAGGGCACAAAGCTTCAAAAAGGAGGATATTGTTCGAAAAAAGAGGACAGAAAATAATCACTAATCAGACTTCAGATGCATACAAAACTTGTTTTTCCTCTGACACATATCGTCAAGTCAGATGTACTGCCTGAGAATAGATGTACAGTACATATCAGCCAGAATCTCAATCAAAGGGTACAGCAGTGATGTCAAAGCAAGCGCATTTTTCTGATCTTGACGTCGTGCGCGGGCAGCAAGCGCTAAGTATGGAAAGAGGAAGGGTTGTGTATATGAATAAGCAACCTGTTGGATTAAGAAAACAGTGGTGCACAAACTTCAAACGGAACGTGAAATTTTATGTCCTTATTTTTATATGGCTTCTTTCTGTTTAATATTATCTATATTGTCTGTAAAACAAAAGTACTAACACTGATTTCTTAATATTGCACTTGTGTTTTAAATATTAATAACATAATAGAGAGTTAAGAAGGAATATTCACTTAAATTCCATAGTAGTACAATATTATACTGTATTAAGTGGATGAAACACATCATTCATAAAGAAAGTGATATTCCTAAGAAAGAGATTGAGTATGACATGATAAGTTGGAATTGATATTGGTGGTACTTGTAGCTTTACAAAAGTAATCAATAAACTAATCAAAATAATATTACAGTACAAAGCAAAGTTACCTAGGTACTGTATCTGTTTTAAGTGTAACTAATATTTCATAACAAAACTCTTATCGCATTATGCTTTTAAGGTGATATTTGTGAGCAACTTCCTATCATCAGAATATTAAATTATTTTCTCGAAACCTGCTGAAGCTATAGAGCTGACATTTTTACAACACATGGGCACGTATCTTTTGCTTATGATGTAACAGTAGTTGCTTTGTTAATTCATTTCCTTACAAACAATTTCCATGCGAATATTTTCAAAATTTTCAATACACTATCTTCAGTATATACGGTATATTGGATTTACGAAAACATTCTGTAAGGCTACTAAATAAATAGGCCTATACCTGAAAATTTCACTTTTCCATAAGAAAAGTTGAGAAAAATATTTCTTTTGAATAAAAAAATCAAACTTGTGAAAAATGAGCATTAAAATTAAAACTTAGATTCTTATAATGCACTTATACTTCTCAGGCAAATCTAAAAAGTAACATGGATACAGTTTTGATAAGTTCTCTTCCCTTTATCTATTGAATCAGTGCTGGCCATCGCTGAATATAGGTCGACCAAGCGGCATATACCACCTCTTTCGTCTGTCTCTTTCCTTTCCGCTGTAAAGCGCTCAGGCTCTCCTAGGCTCTAAAGCGCGCGCTTGCTCCTGTGGGCATCAATTGACATGCCTGGGGTACAGTATTTAACAGCTAGAAATTGAATGTCTGAATCAGGCATGCTCATCGTTGGGATTTCTAACTTTTAAACGAAGTGCAATAGTGATATTTTTTAAGCGTGTGTCTACACGAAATTAATATGAGATTTTGCGTCACATTCGTTTAATACAGATAAAAACCGTACTTCTGAATGACTGTCGCTTTAGCAGAGTATCGCACTAACCGCAGTCCCTACAATCAAGTGCAACTGCACCGTCAATTCCGCTTTGATTTCTAATTAAAGGTACTTTTTATTTTACGTGGTTTAGTTCTTACAATAGTGGGTCATTTTTATTAAATCACTAGGCCTTGTAAAAAAAAAAAAGAGGATGTACTCATTTTTTGTCACTTGGCAACTGAAAACAAGAAATAGTGAAAGCTTCGAGATGCATGACGGAGCGATTCCCTAATAAATGGATAGGTCGTGGAGGACCAACATCCTGGCCTGCTTGTTCGTCTGACCTCAATTAATCGGATCTTCACTTATATGATATTTAAAGCAATTGTGGTCCATACCTGTGGAGTAACAGTTAGCGCGTCTGGCCGCGAAACCAGGTGGCCCGGCTTCGATTCCCGGTCGGGGCAAATTACCTGGTTGAGGTTTTTCTTCGGGGTTTTCCCTTAACTCAATATGAGCAAATGCTGGGTAACTTTCGGTGCTGGACCCCGGACTCATTTCACCAGCATTATCACCTTCATCTCATTCAGACCCTAAATAACCTGAGATGTTGATAAAGCGTCGTAAAATAACCTACTAAAGCAATTGCGTATTCAGAACCTATTGAGAACATTGAAACTCTTCTCAAGCTTGTTGAAGAAGAATGTCAGTAGATACGACTGACACCTGAAATATGGGAGAGATTAAAGATACGGTCACACGTCGCTACTTTTGCTGCGCAATTTTTGTACTGCAGCTGCAAAAGTTGCGTGTCGTGTTCACACGTAAGCCAAGCTGCACGCTACTTTTCGTGCTGCGCAACCCGAGCGCTGCAAAAGTTGCAACTGGAGGTTGCGAGTCTGTTCACACACAAGGCGCTACTTTTGCAGCCGCAGTCATGCTGCAGGTTTACAGCTCCGTGTTGACTTTTCAATATATATTTTGTGGTTATGTTCGCATTATTAAGAAACTCATGCGAAAGCTTACTTATCTATTATTTGCTTTTCTGTACTAACTAGTATTCAGAAATTGACATTATTTTTACTATAAAGCTTTTAAAAACGCTGATATACTTAAATGATAACCAACAGCATATTCATGTAATCAATGTTGGCAACCCTCCTGTTTGAAACCACGATACGGAAAATTAAAAAAAAATTAATTATATCGTCAGCAAATATGCTCAGACTGTGTTGTGCATTTAATAACTGTTACAAATAATTTATTTTCATCACATCTAACATTAAAATATATCCAAACAATAAAAGTATCATTGGCACATTTGGATGGCAACACTGATTGCAACCGCAGCAAAAGTTTCAACAAAACCGATATCAAAAATGCTGCGGCTGCAACCCTGAGAACCCTGTTCACACTCGCTACTTTTAAGCTGCGCGCAGCATGAAAAAGTAGCGGGCAGTAGGTTCGGCAGCCGCTACATTTCGGGTTGCACCGTTGTTCACACGTCGCAGTACGAGAGTTGCGCAGTTTTTGGACTGCAGCGCTGCAAAAGTAGCGACGTGTGACCGTACCTTAAGATAGTCCAAGATGCGACGCTTAGAATCCTGTATTAGGACTCATGATGACCATGTTGAGCACTGTCTGTAGAATTATACATGGAATTTGTAAACAAAGACGTATGAGCTAAAAATACCTGCAATAAAAAAAGTGAAATTGACTACTGTCTGAGCGCCAGCTCTGAAACTGTGCGGTATGAGGAAGTGGGGAGCGGGGGGGACGTGACTCAGCAAGGCGATCTAGGAAATGTGTGTGTGGGTGTTCCCTCCGTAGTACAAACATTAGCTCTTGATTCTATTTAGGTATACAAGATATTGCCTCATAAGTGGTGCCATGTTCGTATCACTTGTGAGGTTCAGACCTGTTTTCGGATAGTTGACTAAACAACAACAATATTAAGTATTAAATTATATGGTGGCATTTCCTTCTGGTTTCAAAGAATTCAGTTGAATAAAACACAGCCTACTCACTATCAACAACTGTATCGAGAATAGGAATTTATGTAAGTAATGAATGATCTTGTAATTGTTTCGAGTGTACAGTTCAGTGGCGGCTCGTACCTGAAAATAATAGCGTGCTAAAAATATTTTTAGACTCTCCTAATTTTTGAAGGTGAGATCCATCCGTCGACATTTTGAATCGACTGCCTTTAAACACTTTGTTATTTTCAATGTATTCTCTCACTACACTGTCCACGCTGCTTATCAGATTAGTAAGACCTATGAACACACCGAGATTATCTGACGTTTCCGTCTCATCGTGGCCACGTAGCGCTAGTTCAAATTTCCCACAAAATTTGATACAATCAATTATTTTCGATAAAATATATATCGATTTTTTCGACTTTCTCATTATGTTTCTGAGCTGATTCTTGATAAGCTCTATTAGCTGCGCTGCAATATTTGCGGTGCCAAGTGTACAAAGATCAAACGAGTTTATGTTTCTTGCTGTGTGAATGTTTCTTTATATATTCATTCAGAGGCCAAGACCTCTGACACGTCTTGTCGTAGACATGAATCACCGCTACTGAATACGAGGCAAGGGAAGCACAACAGAGCATTTCGTATTTCGCATCCACATATCCAGTCACTGTTGTCATAAACTGTTCTGTTACATTTCCTAGTGTACACATAGTTTTTACCATCCTTTACTTTCTGCACAATATTGGTGTTGGCCGCCCTAGATTTTTAATTGTAATTTAATCTTCTATGGCTGCTTGGAGAAAGCAGTATTGCGTAATGAATCGATAGAGTTCATCATATGTAACCACAGCCTACTATATACAGTCGCGAAGCTCAATATGTAGTAAAAATGCAAACATGGGTAGTTGCCCACCACTAGGATCGCTACTATCGCCTCATCATCTCTGATCTCTCTCCGATAAAATATGTTACACTTTCGTTGTCGTGTTCTTTTGGAAAAATTAACATCTTCCTTCCATTATTGAAATATTAACTGCATAAAGTTAATTTATTATTTTAATGAAGTATATTAAATTCCACCATAAACTCGAAGATACCTGCAAGAAATAAGTTAATATAATTTTTGTTTGTGCAAAACGAACTGAAATTTACCATAATAGCTTCACTCATTCAAGATTATAGCGATAATTAACTATGAAACCAATAAATATTAATTTGCATTTCTCTTTACAACAATAATAATGGAAATATGAATTAATGGAGTAACTTACGTGTACCGGTACTTGTAGTGTATGCTTACGTAGTTAACAAAGTGGGATGAGGTTAAGCAATAATAATCACACCAGAATTGGAAATAAAACGTGATCAATAAATTTTATTGTAACAGACTTTTTCTACGTCTTTAGTAAAGCAGCAAATAAAAATAACAACAAAATTAACAGCTATAATTAAAAACATATCCTTTTAAGAAAAAAGTAGGCCTAAGCAATAATAATCCCACCAGAATTGAAAATAAAACATGATCAATAAATTTCATTAAAACAAACTTAATTTTTCTACGTCTTTAGTAAAATAACACATAAAAATAATAACAAAATTAATAGCTACAATTAAAAATATATCCTCTGAAAAAAAAGTAGACCTAACCTTTATTTCTCTGGAAATTTAGAAGCCTAAGTGACAGAACTTTAATCGGTATCTAATGTCCTTCGGTTAGACTGAAACATTTCATTGTGAAATTTAAGGATATAATGTATTCTAACAGTCACAAAGAACTTCAAAATTAAGAGTTTTGTTTCTGCACAGCATTCTTGTGGAAACCCAGGAACCTTTATGAATCTTTCGGAAATCGGAAAAAGGATAACTCTGGCCTCTTTCTCTTACTGTTGCTACAATTTATAGCACTACAAACGTCTCCTCCTTGTCCCATATTATTATTCCAATTATTATATTTTAGCCATTAACATTTTCATTATAACCAATAACGAACATTTCACAAGCATCAATGTGAAATACGCAACGAGCTAGCACTCGATAGAAATACGACACAGTCCAAAGTCGACCATGGATAGTCTATTGTTTCCAGTTGCTAACCGCTTGGAGCGCTTTATCACGAGATTTGCAAAAAAAAAAAAAAAAAAAAAAAAACACCTCAAGCTTCGCGACTGTATATAGTAGACTGTGATGTAACTACAGTATATTTTTGAAACTGTTTATAATCCCAATATTAAAACCTGTCTCTGGATTAACATACACATTAAACTTATATTATATATTTGAATTACACTAGGCACAAAATATAGATAGACACACAGCAGAATATACATTTAAAATGACCACAGTATAAAAGATAATGAATCCCATAAACCTGCACACACTATTTTGAAAGTGGAAAATAATCCATATTTTAACGGACTCCCGCGAAAAGGGATGCCAACGTAGACCCGTAACACGAAGATAATAAACTCAAAACTATCTGCTGAGATTATATAAAAGTAACCCTGTTTACACAAACGTTCAAAAATGTATTTCAATATGATTATATTTATGAAAAACACAAAAAGCAAAATAAGCTACATATATAAAACGTATTTTCTTTATTTCAAAATTATATCTTTAGCGGTGTCTAGGCAGCACTGTTCCGTCGACTGCTACGAACCAAAGAATTTAGAAGGGAAGAGAGAAAGTTTCACCAAAACAAAGTGAAGAGCGTACCGCGCTGCACAATAGTGAGCACGGTGTTGTGTGAAAAAGCAGGACAAAATATCAAGGAGGGGCGAGGTGAAGTGCTGTTCTGCGCATGAGCAGACACTGCTAGCCGGACTGAATTGGGAATCAGCACGTAGAGTAAGGATGGATTCCATTGAGTTTATAGCACCAAATTATCGAAAATAGTGAACTATTATAAGTAGAATTTGTATTATGTGCGTTTTTTAAATATTATTTCGACGATAATTTTATGACGTGCTACAGCACGTTAGCACGTAGGGAGCAGCCGCCACTGGTACAGTTATAATCACTGCGAAAGATTAAACCCTGATAAGAATAAAATGCGTGAGAAGAAAGAATACTACAAAAAAGTAAATAAATACAGGAATTATAAATAAATACGAATTAGGACAGAGAGAAACTTCAGTGATGTGAACCGAATTAATCTAATTTATATTTACATTCACTGCAAGTGTTGCTAGTAATAGCAGTTCCTTGAACTGTTGCATGGCCAATTGTCTTAAATGAAGGTAGCCATTAGCCCAGAAATACGTAGAGGACTAACGACCTCTGAAGTACAGTTCATACGAAAAGCGTGTGTAAACAAACAATAGCTGTTCGTAAGAGAGTTGTCTGTCGTAGAAAGTTGCTTCCGTAAATCTTAAGTTAATGAGCTGTACAAAGGTCTCGCCAACAATTAGGGTTGTCCTTAATTCATTCTTTTTTATATAATTTTAGACTTTCTTTTATATCATGCCTCGTGAAGAGAAAAATAAAAAATCACACTGTATGCATCTCGAAATACCTACTGATGGTACAATTAGATTTTTATGATATTTTGGTTTCAGCTTTCATTTATTTTTATTCAACCAAAATTACATACGCGCAAGAAAAACGTTTCATGAAGGTGACACATACTTTCTCATTATATGCATGCTTTACATATTTACATATTTCACGTCGATAGAATTTGGTGATGGCTAGATGGTATTTGGCGAGATAACGGACTAAAAAAATAGTTCTAGATAATATCTCTTTACTGGTATAATAATAATAATAATAATAATAATAATAATAATAATAATAATAATAATAATAGTAAATAATCCTTGGCGCTACAGCTCGTGAAGGGCCTAGACCGACCAGCCGGCTACTGGCCTCACGCCCACATGCTGAAGCAGAGGTGGACGATCATCCAACCAGAATGGAGGTATCGTGTGATTAGCACGATGATCCACAGGACGTCAATCAGAATCAAATACAGGGTGTAAACTTTACTTTTAGTTCCCATTTATTTTATTTATATACACTATTCCTCTTATAGTCTATAAATAATATATCTGAACTGCGACCGAACACGAGCGCTGCTCATTCGGTCCTCAAATTTTATTATTATTATTGTATCCTCTTTTTATATTGATGTATTATTTTATTTCTATTTATATTGTTGTAATTATATTCTGTAGTCTGTTGTATTATTCTGTATTATATGTTCTGTATTATATATACAGTATAAATAAATAAATAATAATAATAATAATAAATAAATAAATAAATAAACGATATAAACTGCCAAAATTATATAGCCACTAGGCTATGGCGCTAGTGTCGAAGCGATATGACGTACGTTGGAACGGTCAGTACTAAAGGTTACATTTAAGCATTTTAAAACTGTTTTTGATTAATATTCTAGTCTAAAACTATTATATAAGTACAATTCTATAATCACTACTACAACTTTCTGAGAGACTAATTTTATTTCTTGGCAAATACCGAAATATACAGGGGAGTACGTTACATGGCAATAAAAATGTTCAATAGTATTCTTGAAGACATTAAGAATCATAGCCAAAACCCTGAATTATTTAAGGTAAAATAAAAAAAATTACTTAATCTCTCACACCTTCTATTCTGTAGTTGAATTCTTGACATTTCACAGTACTGTGTAAATATTTTAATACCGTACTATTAAATGGTAAACATATTGCATTGTATAAAATATTATTGTTATTAAGGTATTAATTCTGTACATATTTTATATTTGCATTTTATATGTTAAACGTAAGAATTGGACATGTTCTTTATCCTATATTATAAGGCAAATGTAAGAATATTATGGAACGAATAAATCAATCCATCCATCCATCCATCCATCTATCTAACAAAATAGTTAAATTTAATTATTTCTTATAATTTCATTTTTAATTTGTAAAATAGCATGTTTTTGAGATTGATAGTACTTTAATTATTTGTTTACATTTTGACTGAACGTAAATGTTATTTGCCTATGACCTTGCACCCAACACATACTAATACACAACAGAGTAACTGCAGCATACATACCGAGCAAAGTAGCCTAAATAATGACTGTCTATTCTCTTTTACAAAAATGTTAGTCTCACAAAACAGATTTTTTTCTGGGGAAACCATGACAGTTACAGAAAAACAACATTTGATTTTTTTTTCCTTCAGTTATTTATGCTCTATCACCAGCAGTTTATATCGTTTACACCATGTATATGCTACCCCACTCATAATTTGTCAGTTACGGGAATTGTCCCGAAAATACTAGTGGAAAGCAGAAGATGGTGTGAATGGAAGGAAGCATATAAATTTTCAGCCAAATATAAGGCTGTACTACTGATTTACTATACCTATTTTTGAGTGCTTTTTGTCATGAACTCTAACCACATTGATTTAGTTTATAGAAATACTGTTTGCAACATAATAATAACATGATTAATGTAATACTTATTAGTAATAAGATCTGTTAACAGTTCATTATTTTCTTGTGGTTTCCAGATAAAGAAATTCTACATATTCAAATTGAAGAATCCGAAGCTTTACGCGAATTTGGTGCCGTCTACGCTCAAGAACCCAATTCTTTCAGAAGTCCTCACCGTGTTACCTCTCAGAAGTCAACATGGCCGTAGAATTTTCTTAATACAAGTTGGTAAGTTTACACATTCTAGTTTCTAGGTCTGTCGATAGGAATACAATTAACTGAATCATAACATAAAGAACATTATTAACAAGGTAAATCGAGACAATTTTGTAAGTAGTTTTTCTTAAAAAAAAAAAAAAAGTAAATTTGAATCAAAGAAAAATTTGCTACTTACAAGAGAACTTTCCGAAATCATCAGTGGTAATCTCCTTAAATGACATAAAAGCAGGCTCTGCGAAAGAAAGTTCCATAATGTCTGACAGGCGACGCAAACATTGCCAGCAGAGAGAGAGAGAGAGTAAAGGATAATTGGTATTCAACCAATGGAAGAGGTCTCATTCCACGCATTTCTTGAAGTAGGACGGTCTGGGGCGTTTTATTCCCACCCAACTTCAAGACAAGCGTGGAATGAGACCTCTGCCATTGGTTAAATATTTCTCTTCCTCTTCTGTCGGCAATGTTTACATCGCCTATCGAACATTATGGGACGAAATATAGCCCTTTCGGCTGCACTATATTCCTGGGGTTCACTCAGCCTCCTCAGACTCTAATATATATATGAGTGACAGGAGTATTTCCTTGGCGGTAAAAGCGATAAGTATGTAAAAATGATATTCCTACTACTATTAATGTCTATTTTCTTTAAAGATGGAAACTTCAGCCTTCCGCTACTCTAAGGCCTCAATGGTGTACGAGTATAATAGAGATAACTCTAGTTTTTAGTTTACTATCAGTATTACTACCACCATGAATGTAATAATATCTGTTATCTAACGAATTCTCGTCCATTTGGCAAAAACCGGTTTGTTGAGTGAGCCACGAATTTTCATAGTTAACATTTCCTGAATGTGCTGTTTTCTTTACAGCGTATGTATTTATGTTTTGGTGCTATATCTATGTATGGAAGTGGAACGTGAAAAATCTGTTACTCAACAAACTTTAACCTCCCACTACTCTGGGGGCCTGAATGTAATAAGATCTGTTACCATATGAATTCTGGTCCATTTGGCAAAAAAACAGTTTGCTGAGTGAGCCACGAATTTTTATAGTTTAAATTTACTGTATGTGATGTTTTCATTACAGCGTATCTATTTATGTTTTTGGTGCCGTATCTTTGTAGGGAAGTGGAACGTGAAAAACCTGTTACTCAACAAGCTTTAACCCCCCCACTACTCTGGGGGGCCTCCATGGTCTATAATACAGATAACTTTATGAATTCTGGTCCATTGGGGGGGGGGGAAACAGTTTGCTGAATGAGCTACAAATTTTCAGAGTTAAAATTTACTGAATGTGCTGTTTTCATTACAGCGTATCTATTTATGTTTATGGTGCCGTATCGTTGTAGGGAAGTGGAACGTGAAAAACCTGTTACTCAACAAACTTTAACCTCCCACCACTCTGGGGCCTCCTTGGTCTATAATACAGATAACTTTAGTTTTCAGTTTACTATCAGTATTACTACCACCACCATGAATTTAATAAGATCTTATGAATTCTGGTCCACTGGAAAAAAAAAACAGTTTGCTGAATATGCTCGATATATTAAAATCACCACACAAAGTATAATAAAATAAACGAAAAGAATAACAAACAGTCAAACCCGTAGAAAAATAAAACAAAAAAAAAATCCAAAGATATTTACATATCTCAAAGATACTATTTCCAAAATCAGCTACAAATTTCAAGAGTTAAAATTTACTGAATGTGCTGTTTTCATTACAGCGTATCTATTTATGGTTTTGGTGCCGTATTTTTGTAGGGAAGTGGAACGTGAAAAACCTGTCATTCAACAAACTTTAATCCCCTACTACTCCATGGTCTATTACAGTATAGAGATAACTTCACTTTTTAGTTTACTATTAGTATTACTACCACCCTCCATGAACTTAATAAGATCTGATACTTAACGAATTCTGTTCCATTTGGCAAAATACAGTTTGTAGAATGCGCTACGAAGTTTCATAATTAAAATTTACTGAATGTGCTGTTTTCATTACAGCTTATCCACTTGTTTTTAGTGCTGATACAGCACTTTGTAGGTAAGTAGAACGTTAAAAATCTGTCACTCAACAAAGTTTAACCTCCCATTACTCTGGGGGCCTCTATGGTCTATAACAGAGATAACCTTATTTTTAATGTACTATTAATTCTACTACCACTATGAATTAATCAAGATCTATTAGATAACAGATCCTGGTTCATTTTGAAAAAAAAAATCAATTACTTGAATGAACTATGAATTTCCTTAGATAAGATTCACTGAATGTGTTGTTTTCATTACAACTTATATATAATTTGAACTGGTAATGGAAATTACGGGAAAATGGCTGAACGGATTTTAATGAATGAACCGTCATTTTGAAGCTTGGCATCCAAGGTTTTTAAGAAAAATAGTAACTTTCAGTGAAGCGTTAGTTTTCCTACATAATTTTCCTATTTTCCAAAATCTATCTTTCGTCAGTTTTGAGAACTAATTACATTTCAGAATAAAACAAAACACACACTACAATAAAATTAGGCTATTACACGAATCTGCACGATTGCTAACATATTTAGAGCTCAAATTCAATTGGTTATTAAAACTTCAAGATTTGCTAAAATAATTTATGTCTGATTCTGTGGTGTGTAATTTTCTGAGTGTATTGGATATTAAAATCTACAAAACTTGAGGTGGTTTGATGATATTATTACCATTAGAAATGAAATATTATTAGACTATAGTTAATGCCATGATGTGACTATTTTTCATTAATTATACATATTAATGTTATATTGATGATATGAAATTGAAACGTTTTGGGGTTATGTAAGTAGATGTAGAGAATATCTTAAATCTTCATTTTTATAATTTCCTGAGTGGCGGCTATATATGAACTACAAAACTTGCCTAAGATAATAATATTGTTCTTAAAATCAAATATTTTTATAGTTATTAATCAAGTGGGGTTGGGTTTTTTCATATACTTAATGGCGGTGTGGTGTAGATATTTATATGTATAATTTTCTTCAGTATTGGCTCGAGAGAGCGCAAAAATTACAGTTCCTAAGGAAAGACCAAAAGGTATTACTTACTGATAAAATAAGAGGCCTACAAAATTATGTAGTCTCCTGATCATTTCAGCAAGATCTCTTAGCAGGATAAAATGATTTTACCCTCTACATTTCAAGTTCTACATGCAGCAGCTATACCAAGATGCTATGTCTATTGTTCGAAAGCATAGCAAACTTGACTTTTCTTAACTTTCACCTGAAATAGTTACTGGTTTGCTCCCACATGAAAAACCTATTGATCGTCCTGACATTGTTACTTGTGTTTTCGCACTGAAACTCAAAAACTGAAGGTGGATAGGTCCAAGAAAAAATATTTGACAAAGAAAATCATGAAGAGTATGTTTAATTATCACGGCAGCAAATAACTTCCAAAATGTCGGGTATTCTTCTTTGAAAATAAATCTGAAAAATTTTAATTTGAACGTCTAATGAACTTAGTTTGCAGCATTTGCTGCACAAGCCACTAGTATATATTTAAATCTCATGATGCTGTATCTTTGTAGGAAAATGGAACGTGAAAAACGTGTCACTCAACGAACTTTTCCGGTGTGTAATGTTGCTAGTTGAGATAGCAATAACGGAGTTTCGCACTCAGATAAGCGGCGTAGATGTAATCTTCGACTTGGAAGGCCTTAGCATTCATCATGTCTACCAGTTCGGCCCGTCGTTTGCTTGCAACGCCCTTCATTGGGCTCAGGTAAGAATTTATCATTCATTACCTCATTAATAACTTTTAACCTGAGTCTATAGGTGAATTATAAGTCTACTGGGTTTCAATTCCAGCAAACCCTAGTTTTGTTAGTAATACGACTCCTGATATCTTTATTCTTCTCGTGGGAAATGAATGTTGTTTCCCCGTTCCTGTTCACAATTTAAAATTATTGTTCACGACAAAATTTTGTCAGTATTCCAACCAGTAGTGGTTTCTGGTCTGTTTCTGGTTTGAGGAACCATCAATTTTACCATCATCTTTATTATATTCCTTCTCGAGATTGAAATGCTACGGGGTGATCCGTTTGGGTATGGATAAAATAAAAACACAGTAACACATTTACTACTGAACTTTATTTGTTGAAACTTTGTGCATACAACGCTGAAAGATGGGAGATTCCTCAGAGCTCAATATGACGCCCATTGTGCACCCTGCACAACTCATAACGATGATGCAATTCAGCCCATGTCCGTTGTAACATAAGAGGGGTGATTTGTTGAAAAGCTTGAATACTTTTTACTCTCAGATCATAAATGTTCCTGGGTTTCTGTGAATATAAAATTTCTTTAACAAACCCCTACACGAAGAAGTCAGGAAGGGTTAGATCTGGAGAGTTTGGAGACCATGCCAAGAGATAGCTGCTTCTTGTACTGGGTTTCGCCTGCGACTTCCTATATGTTTTTTTTTTTTTTTAAACAGAACCTGTTTCTACAAATGTTCGATACCGCAACATTATGGAATCGTATTTAGGTACATTACGCACACCATACCCACGTCGAAATTCCCTTTGAACTCTTTTAACACTCTCAAATTGAGCATACCAAAGAACGCATTGTATTCGCTGTTGATTTATAGTAATCATTTTAATTATCTACGACTTTCATTTGTCCTTTCAGATTATGCATTGTTGATTGTCATATATGGAAACTTCCATCTTTTAATCATGATATAACCAGCAAGAAATTTTTCCTACTATCATAATAGCTTCATAATAACAAATTAATAATATCCATACCCAAAAGGATCAGACTGTATTTCTCCCAATAGAACTTCAGTTAATTCTGTCTGAGCAGCGATTCGTTTAAAGGTCCCCACAAATAACAGGGAAACAACTTCTTTTGTGTTCAGTCCAGCGAAATGTGGCAATCGTTCTGCCACTGAGCACACAATCGCAATTCTCATTCGTTTCTGGTGCGCGCGCATCTAGGCTATTCATTTCACAACTAGAGCCATTACGCTCTGCACTGAGAATTCTAATGGCAGCTGGTCTGCAATCTTTGCAACAATGGCAAGTGAGAAAAGTTGTTGCTGTTAGTTCTGTGTATTTAAGTTCGATAGTGACGCAAATAATACATTTTAAACATAAATTCTGTGTCCAGTTTTCTGTTAAAGCTTTTCAGTTTGCATTCGATGGAAAGGAAATTGAAAATTAAAACTCCAACTCATATAACAGAGTAAACTATAAAAAAATACCATGGAACAAGAGAGGATATCGGCATTTTCAATACTTTTAGTGGAAAAAGACTTTATCAAGTTAGCACTGCATACTTCCCAGAGATATTTACATGAGTAATATGAGAAGTGAAGACTAGACACAGACATAGTGACAAAGATCACTTTTTCGATATGATAGAGGTATTTCATAAAATTCAGGTAGTCCTGAATATAAGCTCTTAAGAGGCTTTTGAGACCTAGCCTACTCAAAAAATTTGAGTTATTATTCCTAGTAAAGGAAGGACTATAAGGTCGTAATAACGAAATATCGTAACACTTTGTTACACTTCGATCCTTCCATATATTAAGTTCACTGTTGACAGTCATTCCAGTATGGAGAGAGCAGTGTAAGCCGCGAGGCTTGTGGTAAAAGCCTCTAAAGGCATGGCTACGACCTTGATTCGCAAGCTTGAAGGGAGGGGGTATCGATTGGCTACATCTCCGTACGAAACGAGGATAGCCTTCCGTCACAATATTACGTAGCACTATATTAGTGTTCTCTGAAAGCGATGCGTTGTTGAGTTTAGTTTAATCAAAAGTGCATGCGTATGTGTGTTACATATTAATTTTGCGTAAAATGGTTCATACTGAGACAACATTAAGGTCATTATTTGTAGAATTAAGAGAGAAACCGTTTTCAGTTTGAAACAAAATGTGCTTACAAAGATAGGAGATCAATATCACATTTACATATTAGGATAGCGGATGGAGGGAGACAAAAATAGAATTTTTCCATTTTCATGGTATAAGAAATATCCTTGGCTAACAGGGTGCTCTGAGACAAATAAGTTATATTGTTTTACCTGTATTGTTTGGGGGTGAAAATGAGTGGTCATCATCTTCTTTTGTGTATCACAGAAACATTTGAAGAGTCCACTGCAAGAATGGTGGATGTCATTTGGAATACATTTTGCTGGAGAAGCAATTGAAAGTTTGAAATGCTTAGCGCTCAAAGCTTAACTGTGATTTTCCGATCATTACTGGACAATGACTATCAGTGTTAATGCCATATAACTCTGTATGTACATTCTATATGTCTTCAGCTATGCATTGACAGTCTTGGTTCATTTTCGACAAGAAAGTGACAGCCATCATTCTTGCAGTGGACTCTTCAGTTGATAGAAAAGTCGATAAATATCTGCTCTATAAAAAGATACAAGGTAAGCAGATTTTTTAAGCTACCCAATATTTACAGCTTAGCTTCGCCACTGATTTCTATAGTGTTGCAGTATTTCTCCCGTACTCTTTTCACTTTAATATGCGGCGATTCAATTGAAAAGAAGTTCTTGAGAAAACAGTCTCGCCAGTATGTATTCACATTTCACTCATTCGAGATAACCTTGCTTGATATTACTTTCCGAATACGAGTCATTAACTTCCTCCTCGTCAACCTGTTTGGTAACATTGCAAGGAAGTCACTGTCAAGGACAACCACTTGAAAAAGACGCGGAATGATTTGAAGTTATTTCGTTCAGGGATGCTGAATTGCACAAGCGAGTTCTTTTACAATTTCGTGATATGAATATTTCCACAGCCTTACACGCTACGGTAATTAATGGGATTGCCAGTCTGTCAAATGACGCAATTTATTCGGAATATCTATAATTTGACAACTTCAAGTGAAACCCCGTAAAACACGCCAACTTCTGGAATCTCTCTCTTTCTTTCTTCTCTCTCCCTCGCTCCACGTCATTCAGTCACCAATCACCAGCTAAATATCTGAGAGGGTGTGTGTGGGCATCGCGACCAATAGAAGAACCACTCTCCAGTATTACCACAATAACGGATTCTTCATTTTTGCCTCGACTGTCGGCTAGGAAGGGTCCATTATGCTAGCATTGCAGGCAACTAGTCAACCTTTTAATGCTTTTGTTAGCAGGTTTGACAAACTGTGAGTGGACCTGCAAGTACATAGTGCATAGTGCATAGTGCTCTCTCCCTTCCCCCCCTGCTTGACCGCCAAGTCACAACTTGACTGTCTCGACCATATCACACGGGGAAAGTTGAAGGAAAGTCGACTTGCTCCAAGCACTTGACTCCTGTAAACTATCCCCGTGTGAATTGGCCTTTACCTACAAGGTACAGTCCTTGTACGCACAGAGCTCTCTGATGTTGTATGTGCTGTCTTAGATAGTTTTCAATACCTGTTATTTCCTGGCGTATTTGAATTTCCTGCCTTCTTCATATTCTTCTTTATTGCTCCTTCTACACTATTTTCTGTATTTACTTTTTTCCTATCGCAGTCCTTCTAATTAATTCTACTTGTGTTTACCGTAAGTGCAAAGCATTTATTTGCCTTTACATTACAACATAGTTTACGATATGCGGAAAAAAAGAAGCCTCGGCAAGTACAATTGCAGCGATTTGTTAAGGAGTTCGGATCGCAGCACTTTTCCACGGATGGTGAAAAACTTACATGCATGATATGTAAAGTCGATCTACTGGGGAACAAGAGACACCATGTACAAAAACACTACAACTCTAAAAGAGACAAGGAATGTTTTAAGTTGTTGAATTTGAAGAAAGTCGAAGCTATTCCCACGAGTTTAAACATGGAATGTGATTTTTAACAAGACTTGGGCCACATGTTCGTTAGGGCAAATATTTCATTTAAAAAACTGAAACACCCATGTGTCAGATCATTTTTGCAAAAATATACAGGTAGAACACTATCCCGACAATCTACTCTGCGTATGGGTTATTTAGCAAAATGTTATGAAGATGTCTTACGTGAAATTAGAGAAACCTTAAAAGATGAAAAATTGTGAGTATTTATAGACGAAACGACAAATATTGCAAACAGATCCTTTGCTAATGTTATTGTTGAGGCACTTCAAACTGAAGGTGTGGGCAAAATGTTTCTATTGACATCCGAAGAGCTAGAGAAAGTAAATCATGTTACCATTGCAGCTCTGTTTGAAAAATCAATGCGATTATTGTGGTCCGATGAAATGAAAGCAGAAAAGCTCTGTTTGAAAAATCGATGCGATTATTGTGGCCTGACGAAATGAAAGCAGAAAAGCTTAATGAAGTATATCGTCGTGCACTGTAACAAATGCAGTCATGAAGAAGAGCAAAGTAGTACAAAGAAAAATACTATGTTTTCTATGTTGTATTTATATAAAATATATTATTCTTATGTAGCTACATTAATATCATGTAACACAGAACTATGTATGTTGT
Source organism: Periplaneta americana (assembly GCF_040183065.1). Taxonomy (NCBI): domain Eukaryota; kingdom Metazoa; phylum Arthropoda; class Insecta; order Blattodea; family Blattidae; genus Periplaneta; species Periplaneta americana. The sequence continues at coordinate 135,834,509 of NC_091128.1, forward strand.
AATTAAATGTACAATATAAACAATAGGTTATTTAATATTATAAAGTGAAATTACTGAATAGTAAAGATACTGTAATTTGCTGCAGGAACTGTACTCCAGTCGTCGTTATTGTAGCGACACGTTGACATTCCCTCCCCTCCCTTCCTTGCTCCCTAATACATTACGATATAGTGCATGTAGCAGTTAACTCAACGGTTTACGTACACCAAATGCTCTCTCTGTTAATGAATGTCATCGATGAAATAAACAGGCCAAAGTCAACCAATTCCTGCAATCTAACTTAAGCTAGTTTAAATAATATCTACTTAAAATGCATCTCATATTTTTATCGATAGAAATATAACATGTTGTTTCAAATAGGCCTAAACGAAAGAATAATTTCTAGTTAATTCACGGTACCCATTTCCACTATACAAAATATTAGGCCTAACCATGTGTTAAATCGGTTGAAATAAATGTTGAAATTATTATCTACATCAATCAGGTATAATCTTAGACATAGAAAAAGTACGTAGCATACATTTTTAGCATCTCTTGAATTTATATCAAAATAAATCTTCTATGTATAGACATTTGCTTTTAATGGAGTGTCATATTTATAATTTATTTTATTCAACAGGACTGTGCTCCACTGCGGTTTAAGAGCCACCATATTGTGAACCAACCGTACGTATTCAACATGCTTTTCGCCATCTTCAAGCCATTTTTATCCGAAAAATTTCGAAACAGGGTAAGTATTTATTGTATTGCGTTGCAAAATTATGAGATATCATTTGGTGCTTGACATACAAGGTCCAACAGGGAAACGGACGATTATTGGTTGGTTATTTACTCAAGAAATTATTTTTTTTTTTCAAAATTATATATGTCAGATCATAAAGTACATAGTCTGCCATTTATTTCTCGAAAAATGACGGCCTTTAAGTGACTTCCACGGAGATGGAAATGTGCTTTGTCAGACATCCATAAAGTATCAATAAAGTCTTCATGCGATTTAAAATCTCCTCACAAAACGCCTTTTACCATCTGTATTTTATATGGATGAAAATGTAAGTCGTATGAACAAATGGGACGGAATCATGGCGTCATAAATTAAGATGACGGAATTTACATCTATACTGTTTTCGCTGTAAGAAAAATCCTAATGTAAACACAAGCACGTTGCTGTCATACCCGTGATTGGCTCCCAGTCGAAACACTCACATGACGCAGGAAAATATAGTTCGTAATTTGAAACCACAATCTTGTATTATTTGAAAATAAAAAAATTGAATTATAGTTGTTAAATACCATGAAACATTTAACTTCACTTATGTGTAAAACTCTATGCAAAAGAAAAGCTACTTTTATATTTTGTTATGTACTATGAACGCGGATGAATACCAACAGTAATACCGAGGTAGTCTGTTCTTGTAATAAGCTGGCGTCACTTGAGCTCGTAGTTGTTCAAGTAAGCACGTGGTACTGAAGTATGGCTTCTGTATCCTCAACTGTCCATTGTGTAGGACTTATATAAAAATAATTTAATTACAGTAATTATAAAGTAAATGTTTCCTAAGCAAACGAATGCATAGCAGTGAGGTTAAGCCTGCTTGACGAGTAACGGGAAATGTTTGACATGAAACAGAATGTGCAACAGTAGGCGGGAACACGTACTGAGAATCTATGGCGCCAAACAGTGGCCAATGAAGCCTCACTTCAGTCACATGCTATTGTTTACATTAGGATTTTTCTTACAACGAAAAGATTATAGTAGCCTCAAAAGCACTTGAGGGTAAGAAAGGGGGAATTACAGTACTGTTCACATTTTATTATGCATTTTCCTTTCTTTCTATATGTTATATATAGAGACGAGAATTCCATGCAAATGCATATTTTTATAGGAACATAGGATATAGCTCGAACTTAGTACTTATCCATTTCATTACCTTCCGGTTCCAAATATGTGTACTTTTTCCTGCATATTTGCATGTTTCGGCCTTTTTGGAGATAAAAACATGCATAATGCATATTGAAGCAATTTTTAGCTTAATCATGGATATAATATACATTATATTCAGTTTAAATGCATGTTTTAATGGTTTTGAGTGGACATTTCAGTTCCTCGATTTTTATAACCCTCATTTTAGTTTCAGGAATTACGATTGAAGAAGGAAAAGAAAAAATCTAAATAACAGAAAAAGGTTCATTCAAGTTAGCACCCATAACTTCTTGCGATGCAGAGGGGTCATTCTCTGCCTAAAAAAACATAATGACTGACAAGCGCAGTAACCCAACAGAAATCAATTTATAAATGTTATTTAGTTTTTTATTTTTATTTATTTTAGCTAGCTGGCTAGTGAGTGAGTGAAAATTAAAGTTATAAAACAAAAAATTGTTAATTGTTAAGTGAAGTGAAATAAGAAATTTGCAACAAAAATGAAATTGCATATTTTAATGTATTTTTCGCTTAATCGTGCATGTTTCATAGTTTGATAGTGCATGAATGGATGCATGACCAAAATTGAAGATCAATTTAGTGTATACAAATATATTGATATAGGTGTACCGCAAGGAACAATTTTGGGACCTATTTTATTTCTAATATATGTTAATGATCTGCTAAATATAAATTTAGAAACATTTAATGGATCTATATATTCATATGCGGATGATACAGTAGTTATTTTCAGTGGTTTTTCTTGGCAGGAAGCATATAGAAATGCTAATATAGGTGCTAACATTGTTAAAAAATGGCTTAATTCCAACTTCCTTTCTTTAAATATATCTAAATCAACTTTAGTTCCTTTTTCGTTAACAGCTGCCAGTGTTCAAAATTTTAAATTTAGCGATAAATATAGACTAATAATACACAGTGAAAATTGTTTAGATCCCAAAAGTTGTAAATGTTGGGTATCATTATTGATCAGAATTTAAAATGGCCTCATCACATTACTTATCTTTGTAAGAGGCTTCGTAAAACAATTTATAAATTCGTTAATCTTCGCTGCTACTTACCTATTAGAGTTTTACGAAATGTTTATTTGGCCATTATTCAGTCTATCATTCAATATGGTATAATTGTTTGGGGTGGAAGTACAAAAATTAATCTTAGTCCATTAAATTTACTACAAAAACGAATAATTAAAATTTGTTTGAAGAAACGTTTCGATTATCCAACTAAATTAATTTATTCTGAATTTAATGTATTTAATATTGAACAAATTTATAAGTATACGCTGTTAAAATTTTATCATAAAAATCGTAATAAGTTTGTATTACAGACACACAATTATGACACAAGACGAAATATTAATTCAACATTAGTAGAACCTAAATGTCTCACATCTGCTGGTCTAAAGCATAGCATAAATTTTGGTCCTCGGTTGTACAATGCTTTAACTAAATTACACCCAGAACTTCTAACATGTAACCCACTAACATATAACAAGAAAATTAGAAACGTGTTAATATCTTAAATTTGATTAAATAAATTTATAGCCTATGTGTATGAATTAATCAACCTATATTATATTTGTATTCTATAATTTTGAAATATATATTAATCCTACTTTTCACGTGCGATATTATTCTTCTCTAGTGTTAATATTATATTATATACTTAATTCCATTGCCGCTGTAATTATATTTTAGTTCCTATTTTATTTTACTTATTTATTTATATTATTATTTTTTATTTTAATATTATATCTGAACTGCGACCGAACACGAGCGCTGCTCATTCGGTCTCAAATTTTGTTAATACTACTGTATCTTCTTTTTATATTGCTTGTGTTATTTTATTTGTATTTCTCTTTGTTTGTTTTTGTAATTATATTTCTTTATTCTGTATATTTGAATTTTGAATTTAAATAAATAAATTCTTTATTCTGTATATTTGAATTTTGAATTTAAATAAATAAATTTAAATTTAAATAAATATTTTGGGATTTTATAGTGCATGAAATTCTCGTCTCTAGTTATATATTATGTTTGATTTCTACTGGCTTGTTGTTTACATTATATTATGATTATTTACTTCAGCTTTGTGTGTAAAATTGTAGTGTACTTTACTTTGTAAATTTGTAGTATTTTTTGTACCGCAGTTTTACTCCGTATGGCTTAACTCTGCTAGGTGAAAGAAACATTATTATTATTATTATTATTATTATTATTATTATTATTATTATTATTATAAAATGTATTTTTCATACTATGACTATAATACTTTAATTGTATTAATCTTCATGCTCTGTAACTTAAGAAAGCAATGTCACAATTACTTAAATTGTAATGCTTAATCAATCTTTCGCTCTTAGTTTAAAATGGGAATCGAAAAAATGAAAATTCATACAACTTCCAGGTTAAACTACAAAGGAAATTGTCATTCAAAGGTTTCACAGTATGTTGAAAGAAAAATTATAAGTCCGTACTGACATCGTATTTTTCAAGTAACAAATTTATTTTCATAAAATTTAGTTTAGAATAAAAATAACTTAATATTCAAAGGTGACTTATAGTTATTAATGTCATGTTTCAGATATTTTTTCATGGTAGAAACTATGATTCTCTCTTGAGTCACATCGATGCCAAATATATACCAAAGAAATATGGTGGATCTATGGACATGCCGTCCTTCAACAGAATGGACTTCTACCAGCTACTCTGCAGTTACGAACAGGCATTCGAAGGTACTTTAATCATATGTACAGTATGCAATATATTTTGTTCTTAAGTCTTAGTGTAGTGCTTTAATATACAATAAATTGTGGATATATTTTTATGCTCGACCATGCCAAAATGTAGTAATTATACACCTGGTAGTAGCCCTTTAATGCACCTCAAAGTACACCTATTCATTATAATTCAGTTGTTCAGCCAATGAGAAATCTCCATTGTACTGATTGTACCATTATAAAACCGCAAGTATCGATTATTCTCGGATATGCAATCGAAAGACAATTAGCGAAAAGTCACGGAGGCTGGAAATCCAATACTGTCGCAGAAGGTTATGTTCTGTTACTATAATAATTAGCGTTAATTGTAAATAATATTCAAATAAATTAAATTTGTCATCTCGTTTTTCAATGTCTAATTTAATTTCAATGTTATATCAATATTAATATTTAGTTTACTCTCTAGATTATATCAAGGTCAATGTGGACATCTGTTCCTCGGAAAAAATCAATACTTTCGCGTCTGCGCACATCTCACAATTTACGAGCTATGCTCAAGGTCACTTCCGCTCTTCAGTCAGATAAGAATAAAATGAATACTTCTGAATAATTTCAAGTTAGAAATATGGTCGAGCATAAAAAGTCGTATGGAACTTGGCTATAATGGTAATTAAGACGCTCGTATGAAAATTATGAAACTCGCTTGCGGTCGTTTCATAAACACACTCGCGACTTAATTACTACCATTATAGGCTCGTTGCATAATGTACTAAATATGCATTATGACTTCAGAGGACAAAACACATGGTTGGATAAGTATATGTTTGTAATTAATTTTTTATGAAGTAATTTAAAATGGCTATTCGAAGACTACAATCATTTATAGCCTACTAATAATTTTCTGTTTACTAAAATATATGTAAAAGTCATACATATTTACTCATATAGGGTAAAGGTTGGTAATATTGAGATACTTCTTTTTGAGAATTTATTACAATTTTACTGAGCGAGAGGAAGATCGGTTTTTTGCGTCAGCGTATTAAGGGAATGTTCGTGGACAAGTTGCTGCACAAAACCGGTCCTCTTCTCGCTGAGTAAAATTGTAATAAATTCTCAAAAAGAACTATCACAGTATTACCAACCTTTACCCTACATAATATTATTTATGGCGGGTAGTTGACTGTTCGTCATTCATTCATATGAAGCCATATGCACCATAGTAGACTGGTCTACACTACGCCCGCGATGAAATGAGACGATGGAGATTTGTTGGGATGCTACAGGGTAACCGGAGCTCCCGCAGAAAACCCCTATGATATCTGAATCATGTGCTTTCGTAACACAAGTTATAAATTAGGGGTACTTTGGGGATCGAACCCACGCCCACAGGATAAGTCTAGCGCTCTAGTACTGGTCCGCCGTGGCGGCATATTAAACTATATTGGTATAAGATTCTAAATATACTCTCACCTTCTAAATTATGTGTTCAAATTGGTAGCCCTCAGCTGCTTTACAATGTGTCACTCGATCATAGAAACCATTTAAGGAATTATTTAACCAGGCTTTAGGAATATCTTGCGCCACTTCCATTTTTATTTAGCAACACTGAAATTGTACAGAAGTATTGAGTGTGGGTACTTTTTGAAAAGCTCTTAATGAGCACTATTCAAAAATAAAAAAAAAATATATATTGGGTGTTCCATTTAAAATAAGAGAGTTGGAGTTACTTCCGGTTTAACCGGAAAGTAGAAAAAACTCGGTAATACCATTATTGAGTTCTTAGTATATGGTTATCCTCACATACCAAGTTTCATATCACTGAACCGTATGCTTCAAAAGTTATTTAGGTGGTGTGGGACTTTTAACTAACCCTGTATACATGTGACAATGCACAAGCCAATGCCAGAGCACTCTAATTCTAGGATTCGACCCTTTTCGTAACAGACTTATTTTTTCACGTTATTGTTAAAGTGGCATAGCTCCCTCTTGCAGCGGACATCTCAAAAACAGTTATTTACTTGTACTCTTAATAGTACATTATTTTAATGCTAATAATAATAATAATAATAATAATAATAATAATAATAATAATAATAATAATAATAATAGAAGAACTGACTAGACATAAATCTTACAACCGGCTTACTGGCTTTAAAAGGTGTCTTACACTTACGCACGATTCGGCCCATTCTGCGCCCTATACATGCGATGACTGTCCAAGTCCTGCAGGTAGCCCTGGTGGCATTCACGAATCCGACGTTGACAGGTGGACCACCCTGCCTTTCTCTCTCAGAGGCATGTCCCATCCGCAGACGAGTAGCCTGAAGCCCCAGGGGGCAGAGCCCCAAACCCTCCCTGTATCAGTATCGGAAACCCATACTGCCCCCAAAACTTCACCCCAGCCAATTTTTACTATTGGAGATGATAGATGAAATAAGGGGGAGGTGGAAAACCAACACACTAGCACTTGAGACAGATGCGGCAAATCTTACAGCAGATTGTATTTATTTATCCTAATTACATTACCCTACTTCCTGTGTAGACGATACACACAATCATAGGGATTACCTCAAACCGTGTCACTTTTTTATAATGTGTCGCAGTGCACCAACACTTCCTAGCTATTCAGCTTTCAGGGAGCGGTGAGTTACTAAAAAGTTTACTCAGAATATATATGGAATTATTGTTAATTTATCTGTTCGTAGCAGTAGTGTCTATTTTTATTTGCCAACATTTAATTCAAAACAATTTCTCAGCATAGTTATTACGAACTGTAAGCTACTGTGTTGCTGAAAGACTGCAGAGGAAAATGCTTAAGACTTATTATTATTATTTGGAATGAAATGGAATTTTCGGGAGGGGGCACTGTAGCCCATCATTGCGACTTTTTATAATCTATTTTGCTGAGCTAGGCGCATTCCCAAACCACACTGGCTGACTACAGTAAGGTTCACAGCGTACCCAAGTTTCGAGCAGGCAACCCCCCTCGTTCCCAGGCCAGCCCTCTCCGTCCGTCGCCAGTCGGCGTTCGGGGAATGCTATGAATTAAGAAATGTTGAATGATGTAGGTGCCTAATATGGGGAATTGGAAAAACCCTCGAGAAAAACCCCTACTACGACCTTGTCCGCTACAAGTGTCACTACGGATTTTTCAATTAAAAATCACAGGACTGACAGGGACTCGAACCAGGACCGCCTATGTGACAAGCTGAAATATAGGATGCCTTCAGACTACTGGGGATATGGGCATGGAAAACAAAGGTTAGATAGGAGTATTGGAGGCGACGTATAGAGGAGGCCAAGGCTCAATTCGGGCTGTAACGCCGCAGTAGCAGCAGCCAGCAGCAGGAGATTGTTGTAGGAAAATGTCAAATAGGTAGGTACCTGCATTAGCGGTAAACAGCGCTAAATACATACTCGGCTCGAGGCAACTATTTTTATTCTTAGTAGTAGTAGTTCTGTCAGATGAGTTTCCAATTCACTGTGGGCTAAAGCAAGGAGATGCACTATCACCTTTACTTTTTAACTTTGCTCTAGATTATGCCATTAGGAAAGTCCAGGATAACAGAGAGGGTTTGGAATTGAACGGGTTACATCAGCTGCTTGTCTATGCGGATGACGTGAATATGTTAGGAGAAAATCCACAAACTATTAGGGAAAACACGGGAATTTTACGGGAAGCAAGTAAAGAGATAGGTTTGGAAGTAAATCCCGAAAAGACTAAGTATATGATTATGTTTCGTGACGAGAATATTGTACGAAATTGAAATATAAAAACTGGAAATTTATCCTTTGAAGAGATGGAAAAATTCAAATACCTGGGAGCAACAGTAACAAATATAAATGATACTCGGAAGGAAATTAAACACAGAATAAATATGGGAAATGCCTGTTATTATTCGGTTGAAAAGCTTTTATCATCCAGTCTGATGTAAAAAATCTGAAAGTTAGAATTTATAAAACAGTTATATTACCGGTTGTTGAGAGAGGAACATAGGTTAAGGATGTTTGAGAATAAGGTACTTAGGAAAATATTTGGGGCTAAAAGGGATGAAGTTACAGGAGAATGGAGAAAGTTACACAACGCAGAACTGCACGCATTGTATTCTTCACCTGACATAATTAGGAACATTAAATCCAGACGTTTGAGGTGGGCAGGACATGTAGCACGTATGGGCGAATCCAGAAATGCATATAGAGTGTTAGTTGGGAGGCCGGAGGGAAAAAGACCTTTGGGGAGGCCGAGACGCAGATGAGAAGATAATATTAAAATTAATTTGAGGGAGGTGGGATATGATGATAGAGAGTGGATTGATCTTGCTCAGGATAGGGACCTATGGCGGGCTTATGTGAGGACGGCAATGAATCTTCGGGTTCCTTAAAAGCCAGTAAGTAAGTAAGTAAGTAAGTAAGTAAGTAAGTAGTAGTAGTTCAACGGCGCTTTGAATCGCAGAGGTTGGTTTGGAAAGATTACAGATTATAGGCGGAGGATAAGACATGCCCAAGACCACTTAGGTCGTAACCTATGGGTCCATCATCCTACTTCATAATTTCGACATGGGCGAGAAATTTTGTCTGCAACCTCCTATGGGTAACAGGGTTATTTTAATGACAAATCTACGACACGGACCTCCCAGCTTTACTTTCCTTCCTGAGAAATCGATGCTCAGGATTTCATCGTCCTTTAAAACCCTCGTCATCTGCCGAGTTTAAACCCGCAAACCTCGGACACAGTGGCTAGCATGATATACGTGGGTTAGACCACCAAGGACAACATGGTGTTATTGTGACAGGGAAAATTGGGACATAGGCTACAGAGAATTCGTGCCTCAAAACCAACTTCCAACTCAAGTCTCCAGTGTAGAAAGTCCGTGCTCTAGCCGTATGGATAACGGTACACAGTGTCTATTTGTCAGTTGTGTGTTCTGAAATGTTGTACGCTTTCTAACCTCAAGGCCGTTACGTTGGTTCTTATCAAACAAACGTTGTATAATACTGAATTTCGTTCCGCTTCTCTCTTTCAGAACTGACCAAGTATGGTTACTCCAAGAAGTGACCAACATGATCACGTGATCTGTGACAACTGACAAGGGAACAGGACTGACTACAGCAGAATTGCGAGAAGTCACGTGAAGCAATGGCTCCACTGGAGTGGATTTTACGATTTTTGTATATCGTGTAACTTGAAAGAGAATCCTTAATTTTTTATAATAGCCTCTATATTTTATATTTGTAAAGTGTTCGTCTGTATGAAGTTGTGTCATTAAAAACTACAATAAAGTTATATTTTATATTAAACGTGATGCGCTAAATGATAGCAGTATGAATCAATGATTTATTAAATGAACGCTGACATGAATAGTAAATAAATAACAAATTGAAGAATCAATTATTCTGAACGCCTCCCTTTAGAAAAGCAAGAAAAAAATGGTAATTATACAGGGTCTAAGGAGTATAAATGCCCTCCTTTTCACAGTCGTCAGGGACGGTATACAGGATAAAAAAAAAAAGTCCATACAACATAGGGTTAAAATTTGATAGTTTTCCCAGAAAAAAAATTATTTTATTTTATTTGAGTCATACTGCTTATATCGTTAGTAAAATTACGAAAACAATTACATCAGTAGGTACATCTAGCAAAGAGTTAATATTAGTTTAAATAAATATTTGTATGTTCTATTACGTTTTCGTGAAATTAAATAAAAATGCATGCTTAAATTTGTTAATATTCTGGCGTGAGAGGCGTGGCAACGTTCAGCAGGCAGTACTCTGCACAGACGTAAGTACGAGTCAGCTGAGTTCAAGCTCCCTGTCCATAGCTCTACTTCCGAGCAGATGGCAGTTCAGTACAGGGTATTCGATAAACAACTTACAATGTCATTCACAGTTTAGGAATATCATATGTTATTAATTTATGGAGAAAGTCGTCGAAATTCAAGTGAGGCAAGAAGGATGTACTGTCAACATTTTCCTCAAAGAAGGTTATCTAATCGGCAAACTTTTGCAGCAGTTTCTCAACGATTATTAGAAACTAGAAGTCTCTTACCCCGTTTCGACAATCACACAACAAAAAATTTGTTTAAAAATGGTACTGCTTTACGCAACAGGGAGAGATTAAAATGTTACATTAGAAAAAAAAAAGTTCGTGTGATTTTGTGCAGAAAACCTTTATTGTTTATTTTTTAGACGTGCAATAAAAATGGAGCAATATCGATACATAAAATGTGAATTTACCATAATGTTCTATTAATAATATTGAAAGTTATTTGCTGCTCGTTTTATGTAAACAACAGTATTGTCATGGTCACTTCTGCATTAGAACAGAGCATCTGCACCCGCTTGAGCTGTACTGTGTATTTCTAAACCCCCTCCTCCCCATCCAGTAACATTGAAAAACGTCTATTATTGTAAACTTTAATAATTAGTTAAATATTGCAATTATAAAAAAATTGGAAGGACAATGTTTCTTCCTTATGACATGAATAATCATCAGTTAAAATAATGGCACTTACAGCCTGTATACATATATTTTAATTATTCAACATTATCTTATGGTTGACGTATTGTCAGTCTAAATGGACACTAACAAGAAAGTATATGCAAAGGACGTCTGGAGGAAGATGATGACCTGGCCATGCTCATCATACAATAATTACTCATACCAGTAAAATAATGAAAGTAAGTACTCCAAAATGCCTATTCAGAAATATTTGACTCGATAATATACAGGGACATCATTTTATTTTTACTAACATTTTTAATATTAACCTGGCTATATCTTTGGATTAAAGGTCTAGAACCGGAAACATCGCTTTCTCCCCCTTCCAAGACTGGAGTTCGATGATACTGGCGTAAAATACAAATCACTTTACGAGGTATAGGAGGGAAGAAAAGTAGTTCATCCATTTAAGTAAACTAGGAAATATCGCAATTTTGAGTTTGATAATTTTCATTAGGTTTTTGTTTAATCAAAATACAGTACTGTATTAACAATGAGTGTTTTTACTCACGAATTGAGCTATCCATACAGACGTATTAATTATGCAGTGTATATTGTACTGTTACAGCACATTAGAGTACAATATAGAGAATGAAGTTAAATTGAAAAATACTCATAATATGGATATTTAAACGCATTTTTGAAAATGGTGGCCGTTCATTTCGATACAGGCTTCAGTTCTTTTGTGTATATTATCGCACTATAGACTATTGTACCCAATTCCAATTACAGTTTCGTCCTTCGTACGAGTAACTCATGTTGAAATAATTCTATAACTACTCTATAAAAGAGTACCTTACGTACTGTAAATTCAATCTTCACTTCTGCCCGATCCGAAAAGATAAAATTACTCAGAAATGCTATCTACTGTCCGTTCAAGTGGTTTTGTCGCAGGGTCGTAGAAAGGAGGGGGGGGAAGTCACGTGACAGTTAATTACTTAACGAGGCCCTTTTATTTAAGTTCTTTTAAAGAGTTGTATAATATTACGTAGACGTCCAATTCCTAACAGAAATTAATGTTTACAGAAAAGAGCTAAGACAGCCCAGCTACTAGACTTTACAGAGGCGAAAAGCAGCAGTCGGGGGGAACCAGGATGGGACGTAGGCAAACGGACGACAGTACCTGTGCGAAAATATGATTCAATATTGAAAGCTCTTTCGTCACTGGAAAACGCGAACATATTTCTGGAACGCGCTATACTCACTAACTCAGTACTGCATACGCAGCCTCTATTGTGTGTGGAGAACGGTTGGAAGTTTACTAGTAGAGGTGGTGGGAGTGAAGTACATTCAAAAACTCAGGTACAATAAAAATTGAAGTAAAAATAAAATGATGTCCCTGTATTAGTAGGTTGTAACAAATAATTTCTCGGTAAAAATATTAGGCACAAGCATTTGTATTTAGAAAAATCGTGATTATCTGTGACTTCAGAAAAAACTGTAAATTCATTGGTACATCGAATTACCATTCTCGCTCCTTTCCAGTCTTAACTTTTTACATGTACTGAAGCAAGTCAATATTTGCGGAAATATCGATGTGTTGAGGACTTTGAGAGCTGGATTTTCAATAAACTATTCTCAGAATATGTTAACTGTTTACAAGAATTAAAAACAAATACATAGATTCTTGTAACATAAATAGATGCACTTAATCTGGGATATAAGCTACTCTGTGTTCAAAGTACCTGCACTATCTTCGTAATGTACATACACAGAGCAAGATAAAAAAAAAAAAGTTTCTTTATTTAAACCTGTCAATGATTTTCTCTACTTCGATCATTAGCTTTAACTGTACATTCTACTGCCTGTGTGGACCTATATTTTGTTGAACATATTCACTCAACATACAAAGTTTGGTTTAAATAGGTTGTCAGTATTTAAAAGTACAACAGTGTGACACAGAATAATCATTTTTTAGCAGTGAGAATGGGGTAACATCAGTTCAGGTTTAGATCTGTTTATGGAGGTTTGAACGTTTGAATGATCAGACAACGCAAATGAAACACGATCAATCCCCGTTATATTTCCATGGATTATATTAAAAAATTATATTATTTTACCTTATAAGAAAGGAAACAATGATTTTCTGTACTTAAATGCGTTAAACACTTAAACCACAAATTTTAACACTTCGAACTTAATGGTTACTCGAATAAGACCTAGAATTGCTGGCTTGATTTAATGTCAAACATTCACAAAATGGAAACATATGAAGTTTTCGAATTTGATATACGATGTATTTTTGATGTATTTATTTTATTTTAGTAGGTTATTTTACTACGCTTTATCAACATCTAAGGTTATTTAGCGTCTGAATGTGATGAAGATGATAATGCCGGTGAAATGAGTCCGGGGTCCAGCACCGAAAGTTACCCAGCATTTGCTCGTATTGGGTTGAGGGAAAACCCCGGAAAAAACCTCAACCAAGTAACTTGCCTCGACCGGGAATCGAACCCGGGCCACCTAGTTTCGAGGCCAGACGCACTGACCATTACTCCACAGATGTGGAGTTTTTTTTTATGTATTTTTAGGCTATAATAGTACTGGAAAAAATTCTAAAACATTAGAATAACTCTCAGACAATCTTCCATCATTAGAACAGGAACGACTTGCAGAGCATAGGACCTTTCAATTGGCCACGGTGTGAATATCACTTTTTTTTTTTTACAGCGAGTTTAGGTAAGCAATTTTCAACAATATCAGATAAAATACATCTGCAGATAGTTTCCACAAGGTTCAGTGGCATCAAGTTTCTTGGATGTCGAAAATGAAGTAGACATAGTATGGCAAATCATTTCAAAATGGACAGGGAAGTATTACATACATAGGAAAAGTATCATATAGGCCTGCAGAAAGTTATGAATATAATAGGATGCGAAAGTTATTGACTTTCCCTTTCAAATACTAGAAATTGATCTTGCTGCCACCTGTTTTTGCCCAGTTAACAAATTACTCCATATAAAGCACACCAAGTGGTGGAAGGAATAAATAATAATTACTTCATGCACCTAGCAACACACCAAGTCGCGGAAAGTATAATTACGTGCTTAAAACATCCCTTCTTCCCTTCTGAAACCATAAATATAAAATAAAGGATTAAAATTTTTATTTCTCCCATATTCCATTGAAATCCATATTGGAGTTAACAGCAAGATGAGACGCTATTTTACAACTTATTAAAATTACAACCAAAAAGGGACAGAGAAAGAAGCAAAGTGTTAGATAATTGATATTGTATTCAATCCATGTTATATTCTTTGGGTATTTAGTGTATAGTGCATTGGAAAAGTCTGAAAAAACTGGTTACATAACTGAAATTATTATATTACTATCTACTATTTTACTATACATTCAATGGATACCATCCCATTGTGGCATCCTGGGAAACGAGAATGCGGATGCTTTAGCAAAGAAGGGCAGCACTGCTACTTACAGACCTGTTACTAAATCTACGTTTTACTCTGTGAAAAGATTTATTAAATCTACATACTTAGACTTCAACAAACAAAATTTGATAACACAATCTCAAGGGAAAAAATGGAACTCTCTGCATCATAATCCACAGTTGATTCCCGATTTACCACGAAAGTCGTCTGTAGCTGTGTTTAGATTGGCAACAGGCCATGACTGTTTGGCCAAACACCTGCATAGAATTGGAATATATCAGTCCCCTAACTGCACATTGTGCAACTCAAACCAAGAAATGGATTCGGAGCACCTCAAAATCTGTGCTTCAGTGGCTGACCATGATAATATCTTTGAAAAATATTGGAGTGCAAGAGGTCAAATGACTATTGTCAAACGCCTGGCATTAGAAAACAACAACAATACATTCAACAACATTATTTAAAACAAGATCCTTATAACGTCACTAACATACAATGCATATACACGCATGTACCACTTACATCCAGGTGCAGAACCTTTGTCTCAATTTTTTTTGCAAGTTTCTGACTTCTATCGTCTTCTCAGCTATTTGTTTAGCCCTAATGGATAAGTGGAGAACTCCAGACGATCTACCCATCACATACTTCTAAAGTTCACCACCTATGACATCCGTCGCTGGTCATTACTTTAGACGGGCAAAGGTAGATGGTGTTGACCACAGATTTGCATCCTACTATATTCATCCATGGTATATCTCTTTCAGATATCAAGGTAAGATGTGCCTTACTTATTACTTAGAAGAAAATTGTCTCCATTAACTAGATAAAGTAATTTATTTGCAAAGAACAATGAAAATATACCTAATCAAATTACATTTGTGTAGAAATCCAAATGCATAACAACGTCTTCGTGAATACAAGCTTAAAAACAATTTATGTTTGCTATTTACAGATCTAATACATAAAGACTATTGCTTTAATGACACTTCAGTAAAGTAATAAAGTAAATGTACTGTCATGATAAATACACTGAAATAATATAGTACAGGACACATTTCTTACATCTTAAGTACATGAATAATTGCAAATTTTTCTTATAAAAATGTAGATTTCAGACTTCTTTTTATAGGAATACAAAGCAAAGTAGTAATGATTTAAAAAAAAAGCACATGTTGCCAGTTTTAATACTGTTAAGTTTAAAATAGATCAACTTGTTTTTAGCACTGCTCGTAAATACTGAAAAATCAGTCTGAAATTACATGATAATTGTGCAATTATATGGCAGGACCTATAACAAAGAACATTTTTTTGAGTAATGATTTTTTTTTTAAATACCGGTACCTACATTTAAATTATTCAAACACTAACCACACTTTTTGTTTAATGTGTTATACAACACGTATCTCAGATTACAATAAATTGGGGCAAAAGGAAACATAATATTTAATTCAACTTCAAAATTTTACTTTTTTTTTTTTTTTTGTGCAAGTACTATTTGTGCCTGTCTCATGCATTCCAAACGCTCAACAATATATTATAACACACCCAACAATTCCGACAACTAGTCTGTGAATTCCACAGTTTTCAATTCTAGTTTTAAACTCTTTATGCAGTAATTTTATGCTTAATTAGGGATGACAAGCAGCCACAGTTGAATTATTTACATCGTGAATGACCATAATTTTGAAAATTTTCTTATTGATGAGTTACAGGCTTTTAAATTTGTCCAATTTAATTTATTCCATTTTCTCACTACTTAAATTAAGAAGGAAAATAAAGTGAATTACTTTATTACTCTTCATTTATTGGTATTTTCTATTAATATATATATAGGCCTAATGAAAGTATAACACGATAATATTCTTTCCATTCAAAAACTACTGACAATCGCTAACAAAGTTAGTAAAAAAAACATTCAACATATAACTTTAATTAATCTTATTAAAAGGAATGTTGTTTTTAGTTCCTGTGTAAGAAATGCGCAGGTCATAAAATTTTTGTGCTCATTTTAATGAAATGTGTGCATGTATTATTTACTTCAATTTGTCTATTGCTTTGAGTTTTAATGGTTGTCTACAACCAAACAGATACGTATATTTAAGTTTATAACAACTTATACATCATTGAAGTACCTCTCGACGTTTTCCTCGTCTTTCTTCCCTATGTTTTAAGGTTATGTGCGAAAAGAAGGCATGGAAATAAAAGCACTAATAATACAGAGAATCCAATGCTGATAAGTATTATCACACAAATTTAGACTTCTAAAGCTGCACTGAGACTGAATAGGTTGGCGGTATTGATATTAATTCACGGAGGTTTGAATAAGCATGAGATCTAGCTTTTGAAACTCTGATCAGTCACAAAGATTGAATGATGATAGGTTCAAGTTTAGAGAATTAGGGGTCTGAATTTGGATGAAATGTTTCAGTAAAGTTATTTGTTACTTGTTCTGTTCAAATTATTTGTATACTGATAAGAAAAGCAAACTTTTTCAGAGATTTTCAATCCTATAAACGTGGTTCTGAATCTGTTTAGGCTAATTCTGAGGGAACTGAATTTCGATAAAATTTAGTCTTATTTTACAATTAAATGTTCAAATTTTTCACCCATACAGATGCCGATTATGTAAACAATTTTACTCAAGAAAATTGAGAATGCTTATGAAAATACAGGAAGTGTAAAGATTATGAAAATATTTATAAAAACAGGAATCATATTGAGAGCAGTCTTAATAATATCCTCTGTACCGTTATGGTAGCCAGTTGCTACTTCATGAAGACTTTTATAGCCCAACAGAGTTTACAAATGTTACATATGGAAGCTCATGACTTCTTTTAATTAAAGAATGTTATAATTACAATAGTACATTAAAATAATATTGCATAAAATTCGAAATTGGAATGTGAAAAGAGTTGGAATATCAAAATAGGATACCATTTGTTTCTTTATTCAATTTGAAATTTATTCCTTGTTCTTCAGAGTTGACTTTGATCCACATTGACTGTGCTTTTGGTAAACAGTACCAATTGAAGAAATTTTAGTTGTGGGAGTGAAGACAACTGTGAAGAATTTTTCATAAGTAAAATATTTGTGCCTCGAATTCTTCAAGTAACCAGTTTCAGCTTGAAGAATGGTGTTAGGCCTAGTTTGTTCAACACAATATTGTTGCAAGGTTGTTGAACTTACTTCTTTGATTCTACATTCTTACCGTACCCATATGAATTGATAGCTGCAAAGAAACAAAGAAACAACGTTAATGTTCATTTTGTGAAAAATATTTTTTCTTAAACATATGTCTAATATAAAAAATTCAGATGTAACAATACATTATCGATAATGTTACAAAATTATAACAAAGTTTTGGAATAAAACTTACCTTCATTCTTTTATACATTCTTTTACACTTCAATCACTGATTTAATGTTACGGTAAGTTATTTAAATTAATAAATACGACTTCACTGTGTTAACATTTAAATAATTATGATATTGTACCTGATTGACTAGTTTTGATGTTATTTTCATCATTTGCTGAATTCTAGTGAGTTCCAATCCTGTATTCTGGTTTCCTGTGGGGTGTGTTCGTGATTGTATCGAAAAGGGTGCGTGTTCTGAAATTCAATTGAGTGTTTAGTATGTGTTGTGGGTGTGCTTTCGTGTGTCTATAAATTTCACATTGTTCTAGATTACAGGTATCGAGTTTCTGGTTTTTTGGTCGAATGTGTAGTATTTTCATGTCTGTGTTTATGTAGCTGTAGTTGTGGTTGGAGTTTGTCTAGAACATATCACAAACTTCAACCACAACTACAGAAACATAAACATAGATATGAAAATACTATACATTCAATCAAAAAACCAGATACTTGATACTCTAGAACAGCATTTCTCAAACTTTTTTGAAGTGGGGACCACTTTTTAAGTCAGAACAGTTCCGAGGACCACCTTACTCTTGTTCCCTTCGAAAGCAAATTTATCATTTTCGTAGCATATTTTAATACCAATAGGCCTACATTTATATTTTAAAATTGAATTAAGATTCGGTACTTTGGTCCTCTGTTATGAATTCAGGTGGTCCCTGGCTGGGTTACAGACGCGGCGCCAGATGTGCAGGGAAAAGATGTCTAGAAACACCACGTATATAGTGCTTTAAATCCCTCTTTTGTTGCTGAGAGTACAGTGGGAAGTCGATAGACGGGTAGGGTAACAAATTTCATAAAATGCAGTACTGGGAGAAAAAGTGAAATTCGATTGCCATGCGTCATTTCCAAACTCTGAGATTTTAAGCTATAGTGTGATAAGCAATTCGTTCGAACTTTATTTTTTCTTCTGTCTTTTTTGAAGAACCACAAGGACAGACCTCAAGGGCCACAGGTGGTCCGCGGATCATAGTTTGAGAAACGCTGCTCTAGAACAATACGAAATTTATAGACACACAAAAACACACTCAAAGCACATCCTGAACACTTAATTGAACACACACCCTTTTCGATACAATCTTGAACACACCCCACCATAACAGGAAACCAGAAGACAGCGCTGGAACTCACTAGGATTCAGCAGATAATGAAAACTACATCGAAACTAGTCAATCAGGGATAACAACATCATTACTTAAAATGTTAACACTGCGAAGTTCTTATTTAGGCCTATTAATTTAAATAATTTAACAGTTAATCAGCAAAAGGTAAAACTTACCTTAAAAAAACTGAAATATAGCAATACCTTTTGATGTTGACCATAATTTAAAAATATTAACCATCTTAATTGATTAACTAGTGGACTTACTCGTGTTAATTATGTAAGATTTGTCCGGCTTACAGCTGTTTCAGTGCTTCACACACCACCCTCAGAGCCTACTAGATCACGGCGTCATCTCGAACTTCTCTGCCTGTTATGTGGGTGTGTTCGATTGTTGAAAGGTGTTGAAGAGTGGAATCAAATAGTGTGTGTGTACTGAAATTGATCTGTGTGTGGAGAATTTGATCGGGGTGAGTTTTAGTGTGTTTGTATATTTTCATCTTAAGATTACATTTGTAAAGTTTCTTTCAAGCCATAAGCAGTGCTGACTAGATCAGATGCTATGAAGAGTACTCTATAACAGAGTCGCCACTATGAAAGGATAATTCCAAGCCTTTGGCGTGAGACGAACTCGATAGCTCAGTGGTAGAGCGCCTGACCGGAGAACAGGAAGTCGCAGGTTCGATTCCCGCTCGAGGTTGTGAAATTTTTCTTTCATACCATGGCATGATTGTGACTATAATACTATTTAAATTCATTAATATGTCACATCAACGGACGTGTATACGTCACCAAACATCGTAAGATGAAGATCACATGTAATAGTTGCGATAAGTTCTACATAGCACAGACAGGCAGATCATTCCAAACATGCTACAAAGAACACATTAAAGCAATAACCAGAGGACACAATACATCTACATACGCCGATCACATAACCAATGCTAACCATACATACAATAACATAAATACGGACATGGAAATCCTACACATACAACCCAAGAACCAAAAACTCAACACACTAGAACAATACGAAATATACAAACACACTAAAACACATCCCGATCAAATTCTCAACACACAGATCAATTTCAGTACACACACACTATTTGACTCCACTCTTCAACACCTTTCAACAATCGAACACACCACACAACAGGCAGAGAAGTTCAAGATGACGCCGTGATCTAGTAGACTCTGTGGATGGTGCATGAAGCACTGAAACAGCTGTAAGCCGAACAAATCTTACATAATTAACACGAGTAAGTCCACTAGTTAATCAATTAATTATATTCAAGTGTTAAAAGTAGTGTACGCAAAATTCAAAATGGATTAACCATCTTTTTATGTAACAAATTTTTTAGAACAATGCTATATACAAACTACCTGAGTGCAGGTTAGCACACACACACACGCACACGCACACACTCGCTCTGCACCCTCTATGTTCCTTTCCTGTCTTCCCTCTTCCCTCTCTCTCATTCCCCCCCCCCCACCTCCAATAGTAGGGCCCTTAACTCGTCTCTATTTGCCCTGACACTATGACCGGGCTCATAGATGTTACTTGTGCAGAGAATTATAGGCCATTTAGATCGTCAAAGACTATCCAGAGCGCACCATGGATGATATGAGTCGTAATGGATGATGGAAAAATTTTTGGGATGTCATAGGGGAACTGGAGTACCAAGAAGAAACCCATGGGCCAAGGGCTTGTCCAAAATCTACTGGCTTATGCCCAGTGATCCAACACTAAGCCACTAAGAAGAGTGACAGAGGTAGACAAGGGAGAAAAGAGACAGAAAAAAAGAGCGATCTCTCTTCAGTAGCAGCTGTGGCCAAAATCCTCTGAGAGCTCTGATGTAACTAATTTAAGTAGGCTACATCCCATACAAAATTTTTATTATTGACGATATTAATTATGATTATGCTTATGATGATCATCATCATTATTATTATCATTATCATCATTATTATTAAATTATCATACAAAATTTTGCCAAATATCCTTTTGAGAAGATTAACTCCATATGTAGATGAAATTATTGGGGATCATCAGTGTGGTTTTAGGCGTAATAGATCGACTATTGATCAGATTTTTTGTATTCGACAGATACTGGAGAAAAAAATGGGAGTATAAGGGTACAGTACATCAGTTATTCATACATTTCAAAAAGGTGTATGACCCGGTTAAGAGAGAAGTATTATGTAATATTCTTATTGAATTTGGTATTTCCAAGAAAGTAGTTCGATTAATTAAAATGTGTCTTAGTAAAACTTACAGCAGAGTCCGTATAGGCCAGTTTCTATCTGATGCTTCTCCAATTCACTGCAGGCTAAAGCAGGGAGATGCACTATCACCTTTACTTTTTAACTTCGCCCTAGAATATGCCATTAGGAAAGTTCAGGATAACACAAAGGGTTTGGAATTGAACGGGTTACATCAGCTTCTTGTCATTGAGAAAATCCACAAATGATTAGGAAAACGCGGAAATTCTAGTTGAAGCAAGTAAAGCGATAGGGTTGGAAGTAAATCCCGAAAAGACTAAGTATATGATTATGTCTCGTGGCCAGAATATTAGTACGAAATGGAAATATAAAAATTGGAGATTTATCCTTCGAAGAGGTGGAAAAATTAAAATATCTTGGAGCAACAGTAACAAATATAAATAAAACTTGGAAGGAAATTAAACGTAGAATATATATGGGAAATGCCTGTTATTATTTGGTTGAGAAGCTTTTGTCTTCTAGTCTGCTGTCAAAAAATCTGAAAGTTAGAATTTATAAAACAGTTACATTACCAGTTGTTCTGTATGGCTGTGAAACTTGGAAGTGAGAGGAGAACAGAGATTAAGGGTGTTTGAGAATAAGGTTCTTAGGAAAATATTTGGGGCTAGGAGGGATGGAAGTTACAGGAGAATGGAGAAAGTTACACAACGCAGAGCTGCACACATTGTATACTTCACCTGACATAATTAGGAACATAAAATCCAGACGTTTGAGATGGGCAGGACATGTAGCACGTATGGGCGAATCCAGAAATGCATATAGAGTGTTAGTTGGGAGGCCAGAGGAAAAAAGACCTTTGGGGAGGCTGAGACGTAAGACAATATTAAAATGGATTTGAGGGAGGTGGGATATGATGGTAGAGACTGGATTAATTTTGCGCAGGATAGGGACCAATGACGGGCTTATGTGAGGGTGGCAATGAACCTTCAGGTTCCTTAAAAGCCAGTAAGTATTATTATTATTATTATTATTATTATTATTATTATTATTATTATTATTATTATTGATAAATAATCAAATTTCACTCAAAATAAGTTGCTATACTGTGAGTGTTTTAGTAACCGTTTCAATATGATGAAGCAGTGCATATTATGCTCAGCTGAAAAAAGTATGTGTTTGAATTCTCCGAGAAATATTTTTCAGATCACTGAAACCCTCAGTAGATTACAGTGTTCTTTTTTTTTTCTTCGATAGCAACAAGCATAGCCAACAGAAGAGTTTATTTCGCACCACATTATCAGATAACTATTTATGTTGTCCATACCAGGATGCATTGAAAGCTTGCGTTTTAAGACTCATCTTTCTGAAAAATTTTCAGCGATGGTGTAGGTCTGTCCTTATTTAAAACTTCCCTTCTCTCAATATTATTTCCCCTCAAAAGGTTTCTATTTTTCCGAAACACACAATACTGAACCACTACTGTATTACGAAGTACAATAGTACAACCTCGCATAAGTTATAATAAACTAAGACAAAGGAGAGAACAGTGTGAGTTCGTGCCTGCTAGACAGTGGGAATTTTTATGTTATTTATGGCATATTTAAGAAGATGGGTCACCACTATTTCGCCCCCATCCCACCCTTAAGATGGGCACTGAAAAGAGACCGGTTTATGGTTGAGAAAAGTGAAAGCTGAAGACCATGAGACTACAAAAAATGTGCAACCTCGAAGACTGCAATACAGGTAACATACGAAATGTAGAAGCCAGACCTGGCCACAACATTTCGGGCCTTAGAAACAAGTTTTACTGCAAGACAGGTCTAATATATCACAAAGTTTTCAAATACCATACCATACTCCTGCAATGCTATATGCTTCATTAAAATAACTAATATCATAATATGCAATATAAAAATACAAAATTTTAAATACTTGATTAAATGGCGAACTTACTCGTGTTAATTATGTAAGCATGTGCGTCTTACAGCTGTTTCGGTGCTACTTGACACCATCTTCAGAGCCTTCTGTGTCTCGGCGCCATCTCAACTTCGCTGTCTGTTTTGTGGGTGCGTTCGTGTGATGAAGAGTTGTGTCAAATAGTGTGTGTGTTCTGAAATTGATCTGTATGTTGATAATTTGATTAGGGTGTGTTTAGTGTGTCTGTATATTTCATATTGTTCTAGTGTGTTGAGTTTTTGGTTTTTGGGTTGTATGTGTAGGATTTCCATGTCTGTATTTATGTTATTGTATGTGTGGTTAGCATTAGTTGTGTGTTCGGCATATGTAGATGTATTGGTTCTCTGGTTAGCCGCACATGCTTACATAATTAACACGAGTAAGATCGCCATTTAATCAAGTATTTATATTCAAGTGTTAAAAGTAGTGTACGAAGGATTCAACATGGACAAAATTTTAGTTTAAATAATCCAACTGACTGAGGCCCAGTCTGTCTTGCCTCAGCCAATCAGCAGCCACCGTTTCTCTTGTATACACCCCATGAACATATTATCAAGAGTTGCGTATATGGAGCTTATTTTTCCATTATTTCCTAACAATGGCAATCGAAGCATTACAAAATGACTGTAGTTATCCCAGAAGATGGGTTGAAAATAGAACCGTTATGACGAATACAGTCTCTGAGCAATTCGAATCTATGCTTTTCTAGTCACATTTCAACAAGGATAAGTTTTCGCAGATAAATAGGATAATTACCTTCGTATTCCTTCTCACTCATGCTGAGTAACTTATACCATGTAGGTCCATCAATGCGTGGGAGTTCCAATGTTCCACCATAAGCAGCAGGCAGGTACTTTGGACTCATGTAGTTATGTAGTGATTCGCGGTCCGTACCATGAAAGATAATCTGAAAGTCATGACAAAAATTGGTATTGAGGTGAACCTTAATTCTATTACTTTAATAAGTTACTCCACTAAACAATAGAACATATATATATATATATATATATATATATATATATATATATATATATATATATATTTTTATCCAATGCCACCGGGTTGTCTTTTCGACATTTCTGGTGTTCTCTCCTGGCCGTGGCTTAGTTGTAACCCACTTCTGAGGTTGGGGCACCTGGAAGGCGGAGTTACATTACCCCGATGATGTGATAGGATGATTATGATAATGTGGTGCCAGGAGAGGTCTTAAATCTAAACTTAACCTAAATTCCAGACCATGGACGAACACAGGAATAATCCCCTCTCGAAAAGTGTATAATGTAATATCAATATTCAATAAGTAATATATTAAAAACTATAGCACCTAGAACCATGAATTTTTTTAAATGCTCAGTATTTCATCCTCTTTTTGAAATCATAAGAAACTTTAGGTCCCATTTCCTGCAACTAGTCACATATAGAATACAAAGCAGCAACAAATAAAACAAAAAAGCAGTAAAATGTTTAGACTAAATACTCAGCAACATATAGAACAAATATATTACATTACTTAAGAATGTTAGCATAATCTATCTACACAAAGAATAAAAATGTAACACAGTTAAAATCCCTCGTAACCGGCAATACCAAAACAACAGCACTTTTGACTGGGCAAAAAAAAAAAAAGTTTAAATCTGCCAAATTGCAACAGTATGAGCTGACAGTTTTGCCACATTAGGAAATACGCATGAACTTTCGTTTTCAGTGAATATTCGAATCGAAAATTTGTGTATTAGTTGTGTTTATTTATTTTAGTAGGTTATTTTAAGATACTTTATCAACATCTTAGGTTATTTAGCATCTGAATGAGATGAAGGTGATAATGCCGGTGAAATGAGTCCGGGGTCCAGCACCGAAAGTTACCCAGCATTTGCTCATATTGTGTTGAGGGAAAACCCCGGAAAAAACCTCAACCAGGTATATATTATTTTAATGTACCGAAGTACATATGATATTTCCATGCAGATATTCTGCGTCATCATATGATGTAAGAGTAATGGAACGGAGAAAAATTCTCTCCGCGCCGGGATTTGAACCTGGGTTTTCAGCTCTACGTGCTGATGCTTTATCCACTAAGCCACACCGGATACCACCCCGGCGTCAGACAGAATCGTCTCAGATTAAGCTCCAACTCTTGGGTTCCCTCTAGTGGCCACCCTCTGCACTATGTCATAGATGACTATGAACGTAGGACCGAAGTCCACACATGTGCTGAGGTGCACTCGTTATGAGTGACTAGTTGGCCGGGATCCGGTGTGGCTTAGTCGATAAAGCATCAGCACGTAGAGCTGAAAACCCGGGTTCAAATCCCGGCGCCGGAGAGAATTTTTCTCCGTTCCATTACTCTTACATCTCAACCAGGTAACTTGCCCCAACCAGGAATCGAACCCGGGCCACCTTGTTTCGCGGGCAGACGCGCTGACCGTTACTCCACAGGTGTGGACTTAGTTGTGTTGTGTGATGTGTTTTAATAAAAAAAGAATCCACATAGTTTTTATGTTTAGTTAGTTGTGTTCAGGCCGTCAGTGTTGCCACATTAGGAAGTTCGCACGAACTTTCATTTTCAGTGAATACTCGAACCTAGAATTTGTGTATTATTTGTGTTGTGTGATGTGTTTTAATAAAGGAAATCCACACAGTTTATGTTTATTCATTATGAGCAAGTGATAGAGAAACTTCATATGGCTGCAGTTTGAACATTTGGCACTATGAAATACGAACTTTTTTTTTTGTATATACTGGTATTTATTCAATTATCCAGCAAATTCTTATATCCGGAACTAACCTGGTCCCTTTAGTGTCGGTTTACTGATTAAATAAGTTAAAATAATTTTTACAGTACTTGAGAAGTGTAAATTTTTCTCTTTTTGACTTTACGAAACTTGCCAATTATATTTTATTGTATCGAGGTAATTAATACCTCTACCAGTTTTTTTGATCTTCATTCGGGTATAAGCACAATCAACACTTTTTGTTCAGAATGAAAAGGACATCCTTGATTACACTCTTAACATTTACATCTCACTGATTAACTATTAAGTTATTTAAATTAAGTACCTAAGAACTTCACTGTGTTAATATCGTCAATATTTTTGTGGTGTTATTTTACCTGATTGACTAGTTTCGATGTAATTTCCATCATCCTCTGATTCAGAAATTACATCGAAACTAGTCAATCAGGTAAAATAACAATTTAAATTTTAACACCGTGATGATTACGAATCAGATTTCTGCACATTTAAGGCCAAAATAAAATTCATTCAAGCATTTATTATCATAACACACTGCTCCCTTAAATTGACTGAGCATATTGGGAATTAATTCAACGACTTTCTCAATACAAGCAATGAAATGTTTCATATAAAACAATTTCTATCTGAAAGGAAGCAAAAAAGAACAAAATAATTGTATTAAACTTTTTTGTTTGAAATATCTCAAAGAATAACCCCCTGAAATTGACGACATTAGTTACCATTCACGCTGAATAGACATGACAGAACGAAACTTATTACATTAATTAACATGAGTTTCAGATCAGGTCATTAAGAACAGATTTTATCAAATAATGTTTTTGATACGAACAATTGAGAATTTCAAGTCATTCGAGAAAATTAAATGCAATATATACAGCTCATGCGTTTTGTCAAGACACTAGCGATGTGTAGTACGGGAACAACGTTTCAGTGGAGGGGGTAGGAGTAGAAGGGAAGGTCGGGCGTGTGTCTCCCGATTTCAAGGCAAAGGCTAATCCATTCCCCAATAATTCGTAAGTAGAGTCATCTGATCTCGTGCACAGCTCTGTAGGAAGAGTGGGCGGAGAGTCTTGACAAAACGCATGAGCTGTACTAGTGCAATGCTGCATACCCTATATTAGCACTTTACTTCACTGACTTGCATAAATTATCTGTGATAGCCTTTACTTTTTGGCGATTAATTGCTCTTATGAATAAATTACTACTAAAACATGGTCATAAATAGCTTACTCTCCACTACACTATTCTACCTTACAAAATACAATTATTTTTAAACAATTTCATGAACCCCACAATCACATACTGTGCCAGTGCTGACATACTGCGGAGAAATTTTAATTACTTCACCTTTCATAAACGAAATAGAATATGTTCAAAACCAAGGTCTCAGACTCATTACTGGTGGAATCAAAACAACTCCAATAGATTCTATGAGATTCCTCACTAATATTAACAGCATCAAAATGACAATAGAAGAAAAAGCACTGATTCAATATGAAAAACTTATTAGATTACCAGGAAACAATTGACATTCATACAGTCCTCTCTGTAGATTGAAAACTCAAAAAAGTTTCTTATCCATTGTTCAAGAATTAAAACAGAAAATCAATATCCCGAATTTAAAAGAAAACCTACAAATTAAACCAAACCCTTTAACTCTATTAAATAGAGAATATAATCTAAATTTAACAGAAGAAATACTGAAATCAGAAGTAAACACTGAAATACTAAAACAATTGTCTTTAGAGACAATATTAGATACCCTCCACAAAACTGGCTTCATTTATACACCAACGGATCCTTGATCTCCAGGGAACAAGGTGCCGGTGCAGGTGTTACGCGCTGTCTCTTCTCACTTTATAGATCTCTTGGGTATGGAACAACAAGTTTTCATGGAGAAATCATTGCAATAAGTGAAAGTCTCAGGAATCTTCTATGCCACATCAGTAAATTTAGGAATGCAGTTATATTGTCAGACTCCAAAGCAGCTATTCTATCAATAGTCTCTAAACACACACCTTCATCTCAAACAGCAGAAATAACTAAAATGCTCTCTCAATTAATATCACTTAATAAAAGAATTGTATTCTAATGGATACCATCCCATTGTGGAATCCTGGGAAACGAGAATGCGGATGCTTTAGCAAAGAAGGGCAGCACTGCTACATACAAACCTGTTACCAAATCTACGTATTACTCTGTAAAAAGATTTATTAAATCTACATACTTAGACTTCAACAAACAAAATTTGATAACACAATCCCAAGGGAAAAAATGGAACTCTCTGCATCAAAATCCACAGTTAATTCCCGATTTACCACGAAAATCGTCTGTAGCTGCATTTAGATTGGCAACAGGCCATGATTGTTTGGCCAAACACCCGCATAGAATTGGAATATATCAGTCCCCTAACTGTCCATTGTGCAACTCAAACCAAGAAATGGATTCGGAACACCTCAAAATCTGTGCTTCAGTGGCTAGTCATGATAATATCTTTGAAAAATATTGGAGTGCGAGAGGTCAAATGACTTTATTGTCAAACGCCTGGCATTAGAAAACAACAACAACAATCACAATTTTTAACACAAAATGTCTGTCTTTTTTTTTTCTCTCGAAAAAATTAGCAAGGAATAAACTTTTTAATTTTGTTAGGAGTTTGTCCGATTAGCAAGCTACAATAAGATGAAGTTTGAATGGGCCGTCAATGCTTATCTGTTTTTTGTAAAGGTGTTACAATTTATTAATCACAAACGTTTTCGGCACATGTGTGTGCCATCTTCAGATGTTGAAAAATATACTACATATTGACAATGCCATAATGGTTACACATGCTGTCGACATAACAATTACATAAATGATCTTATTGCAATATTCCCATTGCCTGTTAAAATGATTATAGCATACAATACTAAGTAAAACAATTAAAAACAGTTAATTAAAACATTTTCACTTCGTGATGGATTATAGTTCACATAATTGATAAACATTATAAATAAAGGCTGACAGTTTTGACATTACCAGATTAAGTAGAATTACTTAATTACACATTAATACCAGGTAAGATAAATCTACTCAGAATAACAAGTAGAATGTGAGCCATAAATTTCGTCTATTCATGGGTGATGTTCACTGATTGCTTAATGTCATTCACCGTCACACATAATGAACACTTAGAAAAGTTGATCTTAGCGTGTGAGATGCTTGCGTATTATAGATTACAGTTATTAGGTGTTTTAGTACAATAATGTTGTTTTATATGTATTATTTTAATGTACCGAAGTACATATGATATTTCCATGCAGATATTCTGCGTCATCATACGATGAAAGAGTAATGGAACAGAGAAAAATTCTCTCCGGCACCGGGATTTGAACCCAGGTTTTCAGCTCTACGTGCTGATGAGCTGAAAACCCGGGTTCAAATCCCGGCGCCGGAGAGAATTTTTCTCCGTTCCATTACTCTTTCATCGAATGTTGTTTTTTCTGCCGACTTAAGTTTTTACAATTTCTTACAATGTCGCTTTGTCACTTTCCGATTTTAAGATTAGCCTGGCATAGTGCAACAGCTGATTGTGATATGCTCTCGACGCTGGCCTGGCTCAGATTTATCTTACCTGGTATTAATGTGTAATTAACTTGATATCAAAGTCATTCTACTTCATCTGGTAATGTCAAAACTGTCAGCCTATATTTATAATGTTTATCAATTATGTGAACTATAATCCATCACGAAGTGATAATGTTTTAATTAACTGTTTTTAATTTTTAAATTTTTTTTTACTAGGTTATTTTACGATGCTTTATCAACATCTTTGGTTATTTAGCGTCTGAATGAAATGAAGGTGATAATGCCGGTGAAATGAGTCCAGGGTCCATCACCGAAAGTTACCCAGCATTTGCTCATATTGAGTTGAGGGAAAACCCCGAAAAAACCTAAACCAGGTAACTTGCCCTGACCGGGAATCGAACCCGGGCCACCTGGTTTCGCGGCCAGACGCGCTGACCGTTACTCCACAGATGTGGACTGTTTTTAATTGTTTTACTTAGTATTGTATGCTATAATCATTTTAACGGGCAATGGGAATATTGCAATAAGGTCATTTATGTACACATATAACGGTTATGTCGACAGCATGTGTAACCATTATGGCATTGTCAATATTTTTCAACATCTGAAGATGGCACACACTTGTGCCGAAAACGTTTATGTCATTAATAAATTGTAACACCTTTACAAAAAACAGATAAGCATTGACGGCCCATTCAAACTTCATCTTAAGGAATAAACTGTTTTTATGCATAATATTTCCAGGAATTGTATTTGAGAAGGAATCTAACGTTTCTTTCTATCTTGCATTACGATTATTTACGTTTATTATTTGTATTTCTTTCTTAGCGATTTTACACCGCGAATTTACTGCATATGCTGGCAAACAAGAGTGAGTTGATAAGAACAAATGTAGAACCTTAATAGTATAAGTTATAAGTGTACGTAGCTTAAGAGCTATTAAATGAGTCAACTTACTCTACTACGAAGCTTATCTCTGAGGAATGGCTTGAAGAGAGCAAACACCATGTTGAAGATGTAGGGTTGATTCACTACATGGATGTTCTTTATTCTCAAGGCAATAGCGTCCTGTAATAAAAAAATATTTCAGATTGGATTACAACTATTTCTAGGGAGTAACTGCAATATCATAAATGCTTTTATGCTCGACCATGCCGAAATGTAGTAATTATACACCTGGTAGTAGCCCTTTAATGCACCTCATTAAAGTACACCTATTCATTATAATTCAGTTGTTCAGCCAATGAGAAATCACCATTGCACCGTTATAAAACCGCAAGTATCGATTATTCTCCGATATGCAATAGAGAGACAATTAGCAAAAAGTCACGGAGGCTGGAAATCCAATACTGTCGCAGAAGGTTATGTTCTGTTACTGTAATAATTAGCATTAATTGTAAATAATATTCAAATAAATTCAATTTGTCATCTCGTTCAATTCTAAATCAATTTTCAGCTTATATCAAGATTAATATTCATGTTATTCTCTAGATTATATCAAGGTCAATGACATTCGTTCCTCGGAAAAAATCAATACTTTCGCGTCTGCGCACATCTCACAATTTAGAAGGTCAGTTCCGCTCCTCACTTCGATATCCATAACATGAATACGTATGAATAATTTCAAGTTAGAAATATGGTCGAGCATAAAAAGTCGTATGAAACTTGCCTATAATGGTAATTAAGACGCTCGTATGAAAATTATGAAACTCGCTTGCGCCCGTTTCATAAACAAACATACTCGCGTCTTAATTACTACCATTATAGGCTCGATGCATAATGTACTATTAAGATATTGTTCCTCACTTTGTTTATAACTTGAGTGACTAGGCAGGGTTGAAATAATTAAAAAAATCGTCATACCATTAATTCCTATTGTAACACACTTCAGGGGGATCTATGCTTACAGTGAATTCGACAACAACCAACGCGACACTTCAAGCAGACTGACAATATACAGGATGTAACAGAATATTCCTAATTTTCTGATGTGATAGAGTATGAAATTAAACATTTTTCTTAATAAAATAATGTCCGGAAATGCTTCGTTTTCAAGTATAGTGGTATGAAGGAAAAAATGAAAGAATCTCAACTTGGAAAGTTGCTTTATTTACTTTCTATGGCTACACAGTAACTTTTTTTTTAATCTAATACTAGAATAAGAAGAACTGATCTAGTGTATTAAACAGGGCTTCAAATGCGAATTTGCAGCGGTTCAGACATCCGTTCACAGTGCCAACCAACAAGTCACTACAGGCACTGCTGAGTGATCTCGTCTGAAGGGGGCCTAGATTAATGCAAAATTAAGCCTTAAAACTGATTTTAGTATTATAACACTATATTTTTCGCAATATTTAAAACAGAATTTGTCAATATGGCTGCCTTTCACTTGTAAAATATGCTAGTTATGACAAATTATTTGTATAATCATATTTTGTAAAAGGCAAGGGTCCAAGAGACCTGGTACTTTTAATAAAAACATCTTAAAACTATGACTAATTAATAAAATTGGGAATATGTATGATAAGACTTTGTGTTAAATTCTAACGTACCTTGTTTACATGTTTCGACCTATTTATGGGTCATCCTCAGAACTGGTCGTTGGTCTTGGCGCCTCTTGTTTTGTTTCTTGTGAGGGTGTGTTCGTGTGGTATAGTGTAGTGTCAAAGTGTGTGTGTGTGTGTGTGTGTGTGTGTGTTCTGAAATTGAGTTGTGTGTTGAGAATTTCGTTGGGGTGTGTTTTCGTGTGTCTGTATATTTCATATTGTTCTAGTGTGTTGAGTTTCTGGCTTTTTGGTTTGATGTGCAGTATTTCCATGTCTGTGTTGATGTCTCTGTGGGTGTGGTTAGCATTTGTGATGTGTTCTGCATATGTGGAAGTGTTTTGTAATTTTGTTATGGCTGTGATGTGTTCTTTGTAACATCTTTGAAATGATCTGCCTGTCTGTCCTATGTAGAAGTTGTTGCAGGTGTTACATTTGAGTTTGTATACGCATGTGTCGTTGTATTTGTTTATTTGTGTTGTTTGTGTGTTGAGATGTTTTTGTAGAGTGTTATTTGTTCTGTATGCGATATTGTAATTTAATTTCTTGAATGAGGTTGCAATTTTGTGTGTGTTTTTGTTTTCGTATGTTAGTGTGATGTATTTTTTGTGTTCTTGTGCTTGTGTTGTATTCTTTTGTTTTTTGTGATTATGTTTTGTCTTACGTATTATGTTGTCTATTATGTTACGGTTGTATCCGTTTTCTTGTGCTATGTATTTGATTGTGTTTAGCTCTTCGTTGTAATCCTGTTGGTTCATTGGTATGTTGGGTAGTCTGTGTACCATTGTTCGGAATGCAGCTTGTTTGTGTTGTGTTGGGTAGTTGGTTGTGTTGTGTATGTGTGTTATTGTTGTTGTGGGTTTTCTGTATACTTTGAAACAACCCCAACGAAATTCTCAACACACAACTCAATTTCAGAACACACACACTCTTTGACACTACACTACACCACACGAACACAACCCCACAGGAAACAAAACAAGAGGTGCCAAGATCAACAACGACCAGTTCTGAGGATGACCCATAAATAGGTCGAAACATGTAAACAAGGTACGTTAGAATCAGTGGCGTATACTGGTTAAAGGGTTTGGGCTACCACTGACCCTATTATTACACAAAATATATTTTAAAATCCCTATAATAAAATTCCTTACATATTTATGTGAATTCCAGACGTCTTGATTGGGACGAAAATACGTTGATGACTTCGTCCTTGAAATTACAGTCGGGCCATTTGCAAAGTTTCAGTAGAAATGACTTTTCAATGGATATTAGTGCCAAGCCGGATAAACGTTCTTGCGTATGAGTTGATCTACAGTAGGATTTTATTCTCTTCAACGTAGAAAATGTTCTTTCTAACGATGCTGACGTAGCTGGTATTGTCACAATTAATGTTGCCAATTTAAGGACTTCAGGAATAACTTGGTTCAGCTGGTTTTCATATATGGCAGATATTATTTCATGGATAGGTTTGTTCGAAAAATCAAAGACTTCTGCTGAATATATTACACTTAATTTATTTTTCAAACGTACTTGATCAAAGTGACTGTTATAGGACTGAAATAATTTGTTTAGTGCCTCATTCGAGAAGTTTTCTCTATAAGCAGAAAATTTTTGAGATTCTAGAAGATGTGTGAACTGAAGTTTTCCATAATCAGAAAATCTGTCAGTAATTTCCATGTGCATACGATCTAGTATGCTGTAGTACAGCTGCCTGTATTTCAATTCATCATCTCCTTTTCTTCGCTTTAATGGTGGTTCCATTGTATTGGCTGAAGAATTTTCATTTTCCATATTACTCCATATGGACGGAAACCCACTACATCTGAACTCGGATATAGTATTTTTTTTTTTTAACTTTGATACCTCTTGCAAGTAGTATGCTATTTCTAGACTTTTTGTCTGAAGAATATTGTAAAGCACATCTGTATGTGCGAACACTCTAGCATAGACTTCAAGAAGAAATATATTCTGAAACTGTGTGAAAAAATTCAAATATCCTTGAGCCTGCACATTTACAGCATCATCCCAGTTTTCTTCAGAGTCATTACAAAATGATATTTTTAAAGAAAGCTGTCCGTTTTTCTCTGTATTCCTTTACTGTATTTACAAGCCGAGATGTAAAATTCAATCTAGTTGGTGCTACGTTTGGGAGTTTCTTGTTCATAAATTCCTTGAGTTCTCTGATCTTTTAGGAGATGATGAGAAAAATGCAGCTAAACCCGACAGTGTTTTGAAAAAAATGCGACATTCTGGAATGGATGAAGTAGTTTGTTGCAAAACTAAATTGAGAACATGGCTGTAACAATGGACAAATAGTGCTTGAGGATACTTTTCTTGAACTTTTGTTTTTAAGCCATTAATATTTCCCGCCATAACTGAAGCACCGTCGTATGTCTGTGCAATTAACTTATTGCCGACATTGTATTCTGCTGTAACACCTTCCACATGCTGAAACAAAGCAGCAGCAGTTTTGTCCGAACTGACATTTGTGAATCCTATAAACCGTTCTTGAACATTGGCAGTACTGTCGACGTATCTTAAAACAGTGGACAATTGACTCTGATTAGAGCAGTCACTTGTTTCATCAACAACAATGGCCACAAAAGGTTTTATGTTCTTTATCATAACCCCACTTATAGCAAATATTAAGTCATTCTGAATTGCGAGAGAAATACCACGAAATACTGTTGAACTCTCAAGATGATTGGCCAGTAAATGGTCAAATTCACTTAAGGAACTTAAATATTCAATATAATTTCCTATATTATCTGATTCCACACTCTCATTATGACCCCGAAAAGCCAATTCTTGTTTTCCTAGAAAGCAGACTGCGTTAATAAGATGCAGTAAAATCTCCCGATTTTTTTTTTCACAAGAGCATTGTGTTGGTTGATGTGTAGAGCTTTTCGCTTATCTAGCTGTAAATTAATTCTTGTCTTCCCAAAGTTTGCAAAGTTCATGCTACTACAAATATGAGCTTTTGATTTGTCGTATTCTAGGACTGCCGTTTGAAGGGAGTTCATATTAGAAAACCACTCTTTTGACCACACATTAGTTTCGCGGCTAAATAACAAACATGGCCAGCAAAATAGTTTAGACAGTTTAGAAGTACCACACAACCAATTCCACTTACCATATGATGTTGAAGTGAAATGGCGTGTGTACTCTCGCTGTTTTTCTTTTACGTCCATGGACAAATTTAACTCAGGAGTTGGTCTTTCCATTTTCACAATTTCAACTTTCTCGTTGTTATGTACGATGGTTAAAAGGCACTTTTAATAAACCTTCTATTACACAGTCATTTTCAACACAAACCTCTCCAGAAACTTGTTCTGCCATATTTTTCACAATATTACTTAATTGGGAAATTAAAAACTTAATAATTCACAATTAATATAACTCTTAGACACTCGAAGCCCCGGTAGTCCGCAAAATACACCCCTGGTTAGAATTTAACACAAGAAAGTCTTATCATACATATTCCGAAGTGATACAGTGTTAAAAATTGTGTAATCAAGATGTATAATAAAATTGTGTGTGTTTTTTTTTTATTAATCAAGTAAACTTTATTGTACAGAAATAAGTATCGGTATATTATAGTTGTGATTAACTAGAACAGAAAATAGCGAAACTTTTTTTTATGGAAATCTCCCAAGAAATTGTGTTATACAACAGAAATTATTTAGACTTGTGATCTGTCATTCATATATTGGTAAATTGCCACTATAATATCTTTTATGCTCGACTATGCCGAAATGTAGTAATTATACACCTGGTAGCAGTCCTTTAATGCATGTCATTAAAGTACACCTACTCATTAAAGTACAGGTGTTCAGCCAATGACAACTCAGCTTACAGGTGTTCAGCCAATGACAAGTCAGCTTTGTACCGTTATAAAACCGCAAGTAACATCGATTATTCTCGGATATGCAATCAAAAGAGAATTAGCGAAAAGTCACGGAGGCTGGAAATCCAATACTGCCGCAGAAGGTTATGTTCCGTTACTATAATAATTAGCGTTAATTATAAATAATATTCAAATAAATTCAATTTGTCATCTCGTTTTTCAATGTCGAATTCAATAATCAAGGTTATATCAAGTTTAACGGGATTACATCAAGGTCAATGACATTATTGTTCCTCGGAAAAAATCAATACTTTCGAGTCTGCGCACATCTCACAATTCACAACCTAGAACAAGGTCACTTCCGATCTTGTCAGATACAAATAAAATGTATGCATCTGAATAATTTCAAGTTAGAAATATGGTCGAGCATAAAAAGTCGTATGAAACTCGCCTATAATGGTAATTAAGAAGCTCGTATGAAAATTATGAAACTCGCTTGCGCTTGT
The DNA here is from genome assembly GCF_040183065.1 of Periplaneta americana. Lineage (NCBI taxonomy): Eukaryota > Metazoa > Arthropoda > Insecta > Blattodea > Blattidae > Periplaneta > Periplaneta americana. Next base: position 135,870,967 of record NC_091128.1, read on the forward strand.
TTCATAAACATCCATACTCGCTTCTTAATTACTATCATTATAGGCTCGTTGCATAATATACTATTATGCAATAGGCCCCTATAGAAAAAATGCAAACATTTAGATTCAAAATCACAACAGCGCATACATTTCTGTGTGCAACGATACCCACAAATGTATGTATGGTTATCAATATTAAGCTGAGGGTCCAATGACTTAAGCACTCTGTTTTTGGAAACCAACCTATCAATTCCAAATAGGTATTAAATAAAACCAATTTGTTTCGCAGATATGTAATTTGGAATATTTATTCAAATGCAAACCTGGAGTAGATCAACAATCCTCTTGGCAAAGGGTGGTGTAAACTGCCACACTTGCTGGAGTGAAAGACCATCCATGTCGAAAATGACAACAGCACCTGTTGCTTGTGTTTCTGGCTCGAGCATAGCAATTTCCAGGAACAAGACACAACCCTTGTACACTTCGTCGAGTGACACCTTGTTGTGCTTCCATTTCTCTATAAAGAAGGAAATCAGATTTACCTTTGCATCGTTATATGGTGGAAACATTACACAATACCTCACAATACTTTTGCTCTGTGCAATTTAGTTAAAAAGAAAACCACAATTAATAATAATAATAATAATAATAATAATAATAATAATAATAATAATAATAATAATAATAATAATAATAATAATAGTGCAGGGAGATGCACTTTACTTTTTAACTTCGCTCTAGAATATGCCATTAGGAAAGTTCAGGATAACACAGAGGGTTTGGAATTGAACGGGATACATCAGCTTCTTGTTTATGCGGATGACGTGAATATGTTAGGAGAAAATCCACAAACGATTAGGGAAAACGCGGAAATTCTACTTGAAGCAAGTAAAGAGATAGGGTTGGAAGTAAATCCCGAAAAGACTAAGTATATGTTTATGTCGCGTGATCAGAATATTGTACGAAATGGAACTATGAAAGTTGGAGATTTATCCTTCAAAGAGGTGGAAAAATTCAAATATCTTGGATCAACAGTAACAAATATAAATGACACTCGGGAGGAAATTAAACTCAGAATAAATATGGGAAACGCCTGTTATTATTCGGTTGAGAAGCTTTTGTCATATAGTCTGCTGTCAAAAAACCTGAAAGTTAGAATTGGTATTATTATTATTATTATTATTATTATTATTATTATAATATAACATAATATATTAACATAATAATAAAATGATAATACTAAAATAGTAATAATAATAATAATAATAATAATAATAATAATAATAATAATAATAATAATAATAATAATGAGAAATTAAAGGAAATGCATATTGCATGCCTTGGTCTTGATTTCACACTTTGTCCCCGCTCAACACTATTATCACATAGAGGGTCCAGTTTGTATAATAAACTCCCACAAAACACTGAAGAATTAAACAGAAAAGAATTAAAAGATAAGGTAAAGGACATTCTATCTAATATGAATGCCATTTTGCACAAATGGATATTTAAATTTAAAGATTTAGTAATCAATTAACATTGACTTCTTGCTGATATTGTCCTTCTTGATGTTTCAGGCTGCAAGTAAAATCGATGAAGTAGGAGAAGAATTAGAGATGGACCAAAGGGAAACAACATATTAAAGAAATGAATTTACTTTGTTCAAACGAGGGTAACAGATTATGCATGCAATTTGAAGTACATATAAGCAGGTACTGTATAAGTGGTGTGTGAATAAGCTTCAGGGCTTCTACCGCGTTGTCTTGGTGTTATTGGCTGACGTTTCGACCGCTGTGTTGTGGCCATCTTCAGAGCTGTTGTTGGATGGCCACAACACAGCGGTCGAAACGTCAGCCAATAACACCAAGACAACGCGGTAGAAGCCCTGAAGCTTATCCACACACCATTTACACCAGCCGCGGAAGCCTACGCGAACAGGTACTGTATAAGTTTGTTTTGTATTGTAATTATTCCTGTGTTCTGAAGATATCATGAATGTTCAGTTACCGTGTTTATATAAAACTTCGAGATAAAAATACTTTTAATATTAATATAATGTTTAAGATTTTCAGCACTGTAATATTCTTATTTCTTTATATATTGTATAGAGTATTTGATAAATTTAAATACTGTTATAGTCACAATCATGCCATGGTATGAAAGAAAAATTTCACAATCTCGAGCGGGAATCGAACCTGCGACTTCCTGTTTTCCGGTCAGGCGCTCTATCACTGAGCTATCGAGTTCGTCTCACGCCAAAGGCTTGGAATTATCCTTTCATACTGGAGACTCTGTTATAGAGTACTGTCCATAGCGTCTGATCTAGTCAGCACTGCTTATGGGTTGAAAGAAACTTTTGCAAATGTAATTTACATCTTACGATGTTTTGGTGACGTATACACGTATACACGGGAGTATTTGAAATACAATTCTATTTTGGTTGATTTTTTAAAAGTATTTTGTATTTGTATTTCAAATACTATTCTTTGAAGTATTTTGTATTTGTATTTGAAATATTTGGATGTCTGTATTCTGCCCAGCCCTGGATGCCACTTTGAACAACTCCTACAACACAGGTTAATACTCCATTATGAAATAAAGATATAAATGTTTGCATGCTATTTTAATTAATGTTATATGATCAGAATATGTGGAAGGTTATGAATCGATAACAGTACAACCTACGCCAGGTATACACGTATTGTTCGTGCGCGTCTTCCCTGTCAGGAACTGAATGGTGTGCTCAATATTGTGTACAACTATTACGTAACTAATATAAACAGTTACTGTGAAGTGAAAGACATTACGAAGGTCAGCCTCATTATTTTGGCCGTTGTTTTACACTTCAACCTTGTTTTAGTTTCGTGCCACTGAATTAAAAAAAGAGGAATTAACGATACCTACAGTTTCTTCTTCTGTTTTAAAATGGTTATGTTGAATAAAACCAAGGTAACCAATTAGATATAGGCAAAATAGCCTACACTGTGTCCAAAAAGTCATGATGGGGTTTTCAGAGGTTCTTAGGTTTTAAATGAATACAGGTAGAAATGTAATATTGGTGCCAAATGAAAATAAAACTCTCAGAGTTTCTCGTCTGTAAATTTGAAGCACTGAAGGAAACAAAAGACGGTAACAATCGAAGAACTGCAATAATTTTCATTGTTACAATTAATTATACAAGATTGATGTCAGCAGAAATTCTGGACCCAAAATATATAATCCATTAATTAGAGCTTACCCTGAGCTAAGTACACTTAACACACATAGATTTAAGAAACAAATCAGATTAATTATTTAATTGTTTAAGCTAATTGAGTTAAAAATTGATATTCTAATATTTATGTACTTTTGTTTTTTCTACTTGTATATAGATCCTATTATTACATGCTGTATGTATTTTACCATTTATTAATGTTATTGTGCTCAATGAACTCTCTTAATTTTGTGATATATTTTGTATAATTGATCTGAACTGCGCCCGAGCACGAGCTTCTGCTCTTTCGGGCTGCAATGTCTAATGGAGCTCAAGTGTAAATAAATAAATAAATAAATAAATAAATAAATAAATAAAGGAAAGTTGAATCAAGTTTTGTGGCTGACAAAATTTAGATCTGCGATTCGTGTACGATGTGAAATTAGCTGCGTATTTAACAAAGAACCGCCACATTGAGAATAACATTCGTCCTTGGGATAAACAGTTAAGAGTGACTGAAAATCTATTGGAGAAAAGGCGTTCTGGAAGATCGACACATTTAATGATGAAACGGTAGAAGCCATCTGAAGAGCATTTGTTAAGAGTCCAAAGAAATCAGTTCGTAAATGTGTCTGACAATTAGGACTTCCGAAAACAGTTCATAGAGCTTTAAAGAAAGGTATTCATCAGATTCCTTATAAACTTCAATTGCTACATGCACTTTACCCAGATGATTATTACATAAGGTATGAGTTTGCTCGTGTGCTGGTTATTCGTTAAATACGCGACGAAATTCAAGTCGTACACGAGTCACATATTCGAATTTTTAACCAGCCACAAAACACATTACACTTTTCTTTGGGCATCCACCTTTTATAATTAATTGTAACAATGAAAATTATTGTATTTGTTACCATCTCTTGTTTCCTTCAATGCCTCAAACTTAGACGAAACACTTTGAGACTTATTTTATTTCTAATTGGTTATTTTACGACGCTTTATCAACTGTTCTGGATATCTAATGTCTGAATAAGATGGTGATTACGCCAGCGAAAAGAGTCCAGAGTCCAGCGCCGAAAGTTGCCCAGCATTTGCTCTTAATGGATTGTGAGAAAACCCCGGAAAAAACATCACCCGGGTAACTTGTCCCAACCAGGAATTGAACCCGGGCCCGCTCGTTTCACGGTTAGATGTGCTAACAGTAGGCCCTAACTCCACAGCGGTGAACGAGAGTTCTATTTTAATCTAGCACAAATATAAAATTTTACCTCTATTCATTAAAAACATGTAGCCCTCTAAAATCACGCCATGATTTTTGGGACACAGTGTATGTTACCGATATGTCCGTCTTTTGTCCGAAAAGCAATGACAATGTCACTAAAACTTCTCCTGACTTATCAGACGTTTTGAAGTACGTATTCATAACAATTAACCAGAACTTTACTGTTTCTAACGAGTTAGATCTAACTCGTTGGTGTTCACAAAGCATTGTTGGACAGTATTGCTAACTCGATTCTTAAAAACCCGCTATGAAACAGAGCAGAAACGCTAAATTGCTATATTGTCAATGTAAAATGAGATGTTACGCTGTGAGTGCTAAAAAATATCCACTAAATCCCTGTATCAGCAATACAAATTTCAGAAATTTGACCCGCTAAACTAACACTGAAAACGCCAGATCTAGCGGGAAACCGCTGAATTGGCAACACTGTTGCTGGAAGAAGATTGCAGGACACAAACGTAAACCTGCATGACTAGTTTTCGAGACTTTTTTTTTTTTTTTTTTTTTGCTTAATCATTAAGCCAGTATATCTGATCACAGTCCTTGACCCGGCACTATAGGGAGAGCCAGTTCAAGAATTCTAATTTGTCTCTATGTTGTAATTAACCTTATAAGACTAAAACAATCTTTAGAGACATCAAAGTTCAAAGGAAACATTCTGACTGAATTTTTAACAACCTTTATCCTCTCGTGAAACATTATGTAATTTAGGGATTGATCATTATTGCATACGTTGACTTCCCTTTAATATAGAAGTGAGTCAATAAGAAGGTAAACTTGCGAATTCTAAATGAGACAATAGAGCAAGTGGACAGCTTCAAATACTAGGGATGTACTACAGGCAGTAACATGACCTGCTGCCAGGAAGTCAAAAGGAAGATAGCAATAGCCAAGGGAGCTTTTAATAGAAAATAAGCATCTTCCGCGGACCTCTAGAAAAAGGAGGAAGAGGCTAGTGAAGTACTTTGTGTGGAATGTGGCATTGCATGGGGAAGAAACATGGACATTACGATGAAGTGAAGAGAAGCGAATATAGAAGCATTTGAAATGTGGATATGGGAAAGAATGGAACATGTGAAGTGGACAGACAGAATAAGAAATGAAGTTGTGTTGGAAAGATTGGGTGAAGAAAGAATAATGCTGAAAATGATAAGAAAGAGAAAAAGGAATTGCTTGGGTCACTGGTCGAGAAGAAACTGCCTACTGAAGGATGCACTGGAAGGAACGGTGAACGGGTGAAGAGTTCGGGGCAGAAAAAGATACAAGATGATAGACGACATTAAAATATATGGGTCATATACAGAGACAAAGAGAAAGGCAGAAAATAGGAAAGATTGGAGAATACTGGGTTTGCAGTGAAAGACCTGCCCTTGGGCAGAACCACTATGAATGAATGCATGAGTCATTCTTGGTCTGTAGGAACATGTATCGCAGTCATTTATAAGCAAGACCAAGATTGCTGTGCGAGTTCAAGTTCGCTGCAGATTCAGTCGCGGCCTTATGTTTTAGATTTCTTTCCATGCGAATAGTAAAAGTCACTTATCTAAAGGGCTGGGGCAACAGTACAAAAGTCTACATTTAAAAAATAGTATCTACTAGCCGTACCCGTGTGCTCAGCTGCATCTGTTAGAAATAAATATGAAGTAATTACATAATTAAAATAGGACGTTTGATCCAGCGAACATTCGTGTTTGATAGAAGGATAAATCGTTTAATATGTTACTTAATTTAAATTGTATTTAAATAATTAAAATGCGATCATTTTGGTCCAGAGAGCAATCATTTGGTGCAATGACAATACCTTTAACATGTTTCTTAATTATTGTTATTGCATGCAACCATAGTTTAATGAAGATTGACATATCATTTAGTTTTAATGTGTATATTTTATATTACTTGCTATATTTTTCAGAAGTTACTGTAATAACATTGTAGAATTATGTCCATCTAGAGAAACTACAATTTCCAATGGTGAAATAATGATTAACAATTAATTAGCTTCCGATATTACTTCATACAAACACAGAAACATTCTCTGTAGGCTATGTTTAATAGCTTTCGATTGTTGTTGTCCAAGGCCCCTTATAGACGAAGTCATTTGTTTTTATCCAGTACAGCACCTTAGATGGTGTTGTTATTGTAATTTTAAAACTCATTTATCTCATTAAATATCAGTCTTATCAAAATTTTGTATAGAATAAAACATATCGGAAATTATTTTTAAAGAAACGTTTGTTATGTAACATTTTTCATGAAAATTAATAATAAGGGAGATATTTCGATTTATTTAATTCAAGCCCCCTTATAACCCCCCTTTTAAATAAAGTATTTTGAATGCCGTATAGCCTAAAATCTAAGTTACAACTAACTTAATTTATATTCCAGCCGTTATCGCATGAGAAGGTAACAGACAGACAGACAGACAGACAGACAGACAGACAGACAGACAGACAGACAGACAGACAGACAGACAGACAGACAGACAATGTCAAAAAAGCGATTTTCGGTTTCAGGATGGTTAATTATACATGTTAACACTAATTATTTTTGGAAAATCGAAAATTATCAGAACAATGTTGGCTACAGATTTATTATTAGTATAGATTATAATTTGAATTAGGCCTATATTTATAAGTTGTATGTTTAAACTGACCAGGCGTCCTCCTTTTGGAAGGACAGTCCTGGTTTGGGGATTTTTGTCCTTCAGTCTTCCGTGAGTCTGCTTAAATGTCCTCCTTTGTAGAACGTGGACTTCAAATGCCCCGTTTTTCCGCAGAATAGGAAGACTTAGTTCAGAAAGAAAATGTGGAAAAAATTGAAGTACTGTAACTTAATATGGAAACTGTAAATATTTAGACATGTTGTGCAACAAGGACAAAAGATATTTTCTAGTGAGCTTAGTTGAAGCATGTTCCTCTCTATGATCTGATATGGAAAAGAGCACTGGTTTGATACCTAAGTAACGACTTTTCAAAATATAGATAGTGATGTAGAATTTTTTTGACCAGTTTTCCTGCCTGACGAAGAATGTGACAGCAGCAAACATTATTGGCGCTGTTGAATATAGGCCTAAGTAGTGTACATTTCATTATAGCTACTTTCTGCCATGATTTATAAAAAATCACACGTTCTACCATACAATTGGTTCTCTACAATAACTGAAAACGATTTAGTGTCATTGAAGACTGAGCTATAATTAGAGTCTTGTCCTACAAAAAATTTATGCCTACATATTAATTAATTTCTCTAGACCTTCGGAATATGTAAGCTGCAATTATGGTTACACAATGTACTCTTTTTGTGCTTCACTACAAATGAGAGGTACTGCGAGTGAGGCCTTGAATGAGATGCAATTAGACTGTATAATTGCTTAACGAGTTACGTGTTATAAAGAACAGGCAGTTCAATTCTATTTGAACTACAGCATTCCACAAACCAAAATTGTCACCTGCGATGGAGTAATTCATGTTGTGATATAAAAGTTTCAGAAATCATCAGGATAATTCAGTTACTTCTATTTGAAAGTTATAAAATTTTTATTAAAAAAAACTTAACATACTTTCATTACTTTAAGTATTTAAGATGTCATCCTCCTGTCGAACTTGAAAGCAGGTTTTGTTAGGAGAATGAAATAGTAGTTCGCATTTTCTAGATTTATTGTAGGTATAATCACAGTTCCTGAAATTTTAAAGTGACTGCATTTATTTCTAAAGCCCTGAATACGTTGCGATAATTTTCACGATAGATTTCTTATCATTTTTGAAATACTGTATTCAAATGAAACGATTTCAACTGTAATTCCAAATATAAAAAAGATATAGGGCCATCGGCGTAGCTCAGTCGACTAAGGGCTTGTCTGCCGATCCGGAGTTGCGTTCGGGTGCGGGTTCGATTCTCGCTTGGGCCGATTACCTGATTGGGTTTTTCCGAGGTTTTCCCCAACCATAAGGCAAATGTTAGGTAATCTATGGCGAATCCTCGGCCTCATCTCGCCAAATATCTCGCTATCATCAATCCCATCGATGCTAAATAACCTCGTAATTAATACAGCGTCGTTAAATAACGAAGTAAAAAAAATGTAGGTACAATATAAAAAATATATCATGAAAATCACTTTAGTCTTCATTTATTATTAGCTACTAATTAAGCTCTTCTTCAAAGTCGCACCTAGCCATTGCTTTCTAGACAGACAAGAGGGAATTTGGAGGAAGTAAACTAAAAGTAGATCTACACTGTCATTGCGTCATTGTAAGGGGTATCGGGGATGCCTGGCCTAGATTAGCTGGCGTTGAGACTGATTCGAGCAAACATCTGTTTGTCGCTTATTTCAATATCTGGCATGAGTTGCTCAGCAACTGTAACGAGGTACGTCACATATTGTGATGTCACTTGCTTAGCAACAGATCAAAGGCTAATCCCAATCCTGTATTTCTGACCGTAGAATTCAATTAATCAACCAAAATGGGACAGGACCGTGATCGAAAATATTACTTGCCGTATTTTCTCGAATATCACGAGCACTTTTCTTCCGAAATATACAAGTAAAAAATACGAGTGCGCGGCTTGTTCGAAATACACACGAGAAATACTATACGAAGAACCTGCGAATATGATCACTCACTTCCTAATTCGAGGATGAGGACACGTCGGCCGAACTGGTCCCTATTCGGCAGCACGGTGAGGATGTTGTGGTCGAAGATGTTCTTGTTCTTGGTTGGCACAAGCCCGTCGTAAAGGTTGCTGTGTTTTTGCTTGAACTGGTAATATCGCTTGATCTGTAACATAACGGACATATTAAACTATCTCCAATAGTCATAGAGTCATTCATAATCATTCACGAGTCCAATATTGTAACTAGATAACTCTATATTTGAGTTATCTGTTTCAGTGGTTATTTAAGTGGTAGGCCTAAGCTAAGAGATCCATTATGGTTTCTTAAGTAAATAATTTATTTTAAAAATCTGCTACACAGAGACGATAGGTTGAACGCACAATAATACATTATGCAACGAGCCTACAATGGTAGTAATTAAGACGCGAGTATGTTTATGAAACGAGCGCAAGCGAGTTTCATAATTTTCATACGAGCGTCTTAATTACCATTATAGTCAAGTTTCATACGACTTTTTATGCTCGACCATATTTCTAACTTGAAATTATTCATAAGTATTCATGTTATTCTTATCTGACTGAGGAGCGGAACTGACCTTGTGCAATACCTTGTAAATTGTGAGATGTGCACAGACGCGAAAGTATTGATTTTTTCCGAGAAACAAATGTCGATATTGACCTTGATATAATCTAGAGAGTAAAATAAACAATCTCGATATAACCTTGAAATTGAATTAGATATTGAAAAATGAGATGACAAATTGAATTTATTTGAATATTATTTACAATTAACGCTAATTATTATAGTAACAGAACTATATATCCGAGAATAATCGATACTTGCGCTTTCATATTGCTACAAATGATATTTTCTGATTGGTGGAACACCTTAACTTTAATAAATAGGTGTACTTTAATGGGGTCCATTAAAGGGCTGCTACCAGGTGTATAATTAGTACATTTCGGCATGGTCGAGCATAAAAGCTATTTTCTAATTATCTCAAAATATTAGACTTGCGTGCAGTTATCTAGTTATAGTTTTAGACCCGTGATATTATTTTCACAATTTACACTGGAATCATCAGAAAATTTCAGTATATATCAAGGAATTTTACACTACTATTACTCATGCATTTGTCGTAACCTTCTTACTATTATTTTACAAAGAACATAGTTATTTTAGTGGTATATCGAAATGATAGCCGTCCAAATCTTGGATTTAAAATATCGGCATCCTAATCAATTCAAATGAACAAAAAAAGGAAATGTAAATTAATGTTAGAAAAATATATAATGAAATTAAAAAATAATGTATATTCTGCGACAAGATGTGGTAGCTATCAAAACGATAAAAATTTATTGAAAATAAATAATATACATTGAATATTATAAAGTTGAATAGAGATGGTGATTGATGATGCTCAATGAAGATTTTAAAATGGTTGATGCAATTGTCTAAAGAGTCTTTTCAGGAACCTTTAATTTTCTGAGATTTCCGATGTAAATTTGGGAATTGTTCCTAGCGCACTAAACATAAGTCCAATGACATTCCAATCTTGAATATTATATTTATGAGTGAGATCATCACAGCGTGGAAGGTAAATAGCGCGCTTCTCTTCATGTACTTGCTTTGGTTGATCTTCATTAATTTCAAACCTTACTGTTGGGTCAAGTATGAGACCAGTTCTTTCATTTCGGTCAATTATTATGTCAGCACGTCATGTAGATCCTTCCGTAGAAAGACATAGAACTTCCTCATATACTTCGTATTCACCATGTTCCCTTAGTCTGTTAGCAATTATTGAGCGGACTATGTTATGTCTGTCAATTCGCAGTAATTCGCCCTGAGGGTAGAAACCTAGCACGTGGGGTAACGTTTCATGCTCATTGCATTATAAAATATGGTTTCTAGCATTTTTATAAATAATAGAGGTCGAAGATGAGGACGAATCACCACAACGTAATAAAGGTGCGGCAAAACATCCTCCCTAATTTAAAGTTTAAATAAAAAAAAAACACATGGATCAAAATAAGGAAACTTTATTAGTATGAATGGTATCTTAACGGTGGAAAATTTTCATTTTTTGAATAACGTGTCTCTCAAGTGGTGTCCTTCACTGTCAATGCATTGTTGAATGCGACTTCGGAAATTCTGCATCACTCTAACTAGCATTTCTTGAGGAATAAGACCAATTTCTTCCTGTATTTCATTCCTTAGGTCTGGCTACGTCCTCGGTCGATGTTTGAATATCTCAGCTTTAAGATGCCCCCATAGAAAAAATCGCAGGGTGCAAGGTCTGGTGATCGTACTGACCAGGGGACGTCGCCACGTGAAGAAATTAAGCGTCCGGGAAACATCTGAGCAGCGACAATGGAATTGCCACTTACCAAAAACGATACCACAGAGTAATCACGTCCTTCACCCGTCCACGGCATAATTGGAATTCGTTACAGATTACAATTTGCATTAATTGAATGTCAATTCCGTGTATTCAATGTCCTATTCAATTCTTGTTGTTTTGTGCATGTCATGGCAACGCATGTAAACCTAAATTTCCCACTGTTTAGATACCATTCATATTAAAGTTTCCTTATTTTGATCCATCTGTTCTTTATTTAAACTTTAAATTAGGGAGGATGTTTTGCCGCACTCTTTATATGCCATCCTTTGTGTTCAAACATTTACGGTCTTTTATATTATTTTTAGGTCGTTTTCTTAAGGGTAGGCCTATATCATTATTTAATGCAACGTTCAGTACAAATTGGATTTATAGATTTATACACTCTAGAGCAGTGGTCGGAAAGATTACATCATAAAATTCAGCCCGCAATACACAATAAAGGAGAAGGTATGAAGGGAAGGATTCCTAAACCGCTTAACTTTGAATGAACAAGTGATGGCTAAGGGAATAACAATGGTTTGGGAATTAAATCAATGGCGTTCCCAAAACACGCAATGAAATGTTTCATATAAAAAATTTTTATCTCGAAAAGGAATAAAAAACGAGAAAATGTTACCTTTTTGTTTGAAATATCTCAAAGAATAAATTAATGATATACAGAATGAGTCGTAACTATGTACTATAAAGTTGCAGAGTATTCTGTACACAACAACATATTTTGTCATATAAACGTATAGCCGATACTGCATTGTTATCAAGATATGGCAACATTGCTTTATTTCAAATATTGCCTGCTTGATCGCATCCTATAGCTGCGTAAACTGACCTTCCAATAAAAATCTATTAATATATTTATTGAAAACTATTGCAATTATTATATATGATACAATTATTAAAATTATAATAATAATTATTAAAGCATAATTTCACATATTATTTGTCATGAAAGAGGAAAAAAGGAAGCTTTTGGAAATCAATCAAAGTTATTTGGCGCTAGGTGGCAGGCAGTACCCATCGCTATTAACATTAAAAGTATATGCAAAGTCACTATCTGCACCTAGCGGCTACTCGCGCATAACCGTTGATTGGGCAGGCAGTGTAAGCAACCATAGGATGTGATCCAGCAGGCAGCGATTTCAAAGCTAATCTATAAATTACCCGTGGCTAAAATCGGAACGAACAGTCGGTGTTGTTTTGTGGTTAAAAAGAGATACATTTTCATGAAGTAACCATTCGCAGAATATCCTCCGACGTTCAAAATCAACCTCCCCTTACAATTCTTGCACAGGTTGTAGATGGTATGGGTAGAGTAATGCTTCATGTACAATTCTCCACACTGACTTCTGAGACCTGTGATGACGTGCATCTAATCGCCGTGACGGAACGCAGAATGTTTTCTTCAGCACCAGCAGTCCTGCGATTTCGCGGTCTACCGGCATTGTTCATCACAGGTGTAAAGTGACCAGTTTCCCTAAAGGTGCGTACACACTTAGCGAACGAACAACGAACGACAAACGATTGCATTCGCTGATTGAAATCGGTACGTGTGTACGTCGCAGCAAAGGCAAACCGATCGATTGATTTGCCTTCGGAAGTGATCCGTCGTTTGTCGGTACATCAAAGGAAGTTGGTATTCGTTGAGGACGGGATTTGCCACTAGCTTGTAGTTCCTAGCAGAACGCAGCGCTTAGTTCAATTTCACCAACAGGATGTCGAAACTGGAGTGGACGGAAGACGCTGTTATAAATCTTATTAATGCATATAGAGAGCAGGAAACTTTATGGAATCCCAAGCATCCTACTTACCACAATAAAGTAAGAAAATATGATGTTTGGGAAGCTATTGGAAAGATGTTCAGCTGCAAGATAGGCGAGTCAAACACGTGCAAAATTTAAAAATTATTTTTGTTTATTTTCAGTGGATAAGTTACATGTTTGTTGTTTATTGTAGGGACCAGAAGTCAAAAAGAAAACTGAGTCCCTACTGACATCATTCCGGAGGGAAAGACAGAAGTCCACAAAAAGATCTGAAATGGGGAGTGATGAAGTGTACGAGTCAACTTGGTTCGCGTATAAAAATATGTCGTTCCTTTTGGACAAATTCACGCCCAGAAAAACAAAGTTCCAACCTTGTGGACACAAAATAAATTACTGGCACTGAAAAGTGCCTTTTCGTAAGCATGATGCGCATTCGACACAGACAAATCTCTCTTTTTAGTATTTTAAGATAATTATTGTCAGTGAGGTATCCGTATATTGAAAATTTCCCCTGTTTTGCAGTCGTACCTTAATAAAATCTCCCAGTTCCTCAAATATAGCTGTACATACTTCTGGAACAATCCTGGTAATTAGCTGTTTCGACACTTGGAATAAATACATTAAACTTGTATAGGCCTACGAATTTCCTGTAGCGAGATATCGAAGTGTTAATGCTAATCTTTCCTGCATAGGTATTGCTTCTCCCCAGCCTGTGTATTTCTTGGAAATTTTTGGCCTTATTTTGCACAGTAATATTTCGAAATCTGTTTCTGAAATGAGACAGAAGTTGTGAAATTGTCCCGATTCCATTCGACGTAAATCATGAAGCAAGTCAGTGCCTCTATATTGATTGAGACTTTCGTAGAGTGGCGTCTGCCACCACCGCCTTTTGGTTTTTAACTTTCTTTTTGTTAAACTGCCTATAATAACAACGGCTGCGCTTGCTATAGTTATTGCGGATAATCAGCGGACGTGAATGTTTTCTGACAATTTGCTGATGATTTGAACGTTGCTCCAAACAGCGAACGAACAACGAAGTTTTGCTTCATCATTCGTTCGTTGTTCGTTCGTTAAGTGTGTACGCACCTTAGGCGACGTTCCATTGCTACAAATGTTTTTGGAGTTGGACGTCGTCGGGCAGGAAAACGTTCAGAGTAGATGCGAGCAGCAGCAGCAGCAGAATTTTTCTTATTTAACCGAAAATTAAGATCATATCGGTCATTTCACTGTTTGTGTATGGTTCCTCCATACTGTATTAGTGCCAACTGTTATGTTACGCAATTCAGTAGGCTAAAGTAAAAATAACACTAATCTCAATTACAATACTCAACATCATAAATCAACAAAACATCACCATAACTACAAGACATGGCCAACTATGAATACATCCTCTTTTTAACCACAAAACAACACCGACTGTTAGTTCTGATTTTAGCCACGGGTAATTGATAGACTAGCTTTGAAATAACGCAATGTTGCCACATCGTGATAACAATGCAGTATCAGCTATTAATTTATATGACAAAATATGTTTGTTTTGATGTATAGAATATACTCAGCAATACTTTATAGCACATAATTACGATTCACTCTGTATAAAGCTTTCAAAATTGAAATGTAAATACAGTGACACGCGGATGCTTCTTGAACTTAACATGTAGTTGTCATGTTGTAATTAGCTATCGTTGTATCACTATTCATCGTGATGATAGTGTAAGCGTACCATTGTATATTGAAGATATCGAAATATATCAACACAAAGCATGATGTACTGTAACTTACCAATTCTAATGCGCTCTCTGGGTAGAAATGAGATGGTCTAAGAAATCTAATCAGCCATGAATCTTTGTCGTAAGGGCACTTGAGGTCAGTCTCCTCTGTAAAATACAAAATGATGATATTATATATTAGTTCTTTTATTATATTCTATACACACAATAGAAATAAATAAATAAGAAATGAACAAAATATAAAGTGTAACCAAAAGAGTAACAGTTTAGTTAAGAGTTGCGGAGCTAAAAGAATGTGAGATGAGGAAAGAGTGAAGGTTGGGAATAGATCACTACACTTCGTTCCATAATGTCTGACAGGAAAAGTAAACATTGCCGGCAGAGGAAGAGAGAAGTATAATTGCTACCAATGGCAGAGATCTCATTCCTCCTTGGACTTGAAGTTGGGAGGTCTGAAGTGTTCTATCCCCGCTCAACTTCAAGATAAGCTGGAATGAGACCTCTGCCCTTGGTTGAATAGCAATTATACTTCACTCCTTCTCTGTCGGCAATGTTTACTTCTCCTGTCAGACATTATGAAACAAAGTATAGTAATTGAGTGATTTTAAAACTGGGAATGTATGAAATGCTAATTTATTGCTGTAATGTATTAAACTGTTATTTTCATGATTTGATATGAGCAGGAGTAGAATCATATTATTAAGCAAATAGGACTTCCGTATGCAGAGTGACTAATCTTTTGTCTGTTAGAACTTAGAATTTGAATATGCCAGTCCGCCTAGGTAGCGTAGTCGGTAAGCGCTGGCCTTCTATGCTCGAGGTTGCGGGTTCGATCCCGGCCCAGGTCGATGGCATTTAAGTGTGCTTAAATGCGACAGGCTCATGTCAGTAGATTTACAGGCATGTAAAAGAACTCCTGCGGGACAAAATTCCGGCACACCGGCGACGCTGATATAACCTCGGCAGTTGCGAGCATCGTTAAATAAACCATACTTAAAAAAATACCCCTGAAAATGTAAATTTCTGTCGCGATGTAAATGAGGACTAAGGCGTGCAGTTCAGCGCTGCGTATGTATTTCATGCTGGAGACATTAAAAAATGTAGGCTATAGCAAAAACTACCAATTAATATTAAAATATTCCTCAAGGCCATAAAGAGGATTTGCCTTCAATTTAAATATTTGAAGAGAAGATTTCTTTTATAAGAAAGTAATCTATTATAAAGTCTTATTGCAACCATATCAAAACTGTTTTGAGTGTTACTAAATTTATTCTTATTAGAATAAATATTATTTCTATTACGGGTGGAATAATCATGAAGGTAACAAGTTGCTGTTGAATTTAAAACTTTTTTCCTCATATAAAGGTGGCTGCTCAAAACATATAACGATGGCAAAGGATGTATACTCAACTTGATAAAAAGTGGTTTATAATGCGATCTTAATACGCTAAGAGCATTAACAACAGTCACCTGTTTGATCTATAATCTGCTTTACCAAGAACGGGAGAAATTTTTGTGTGTTGAAAAGTCGTGTTATAATAAAATATTTTGTGTTTTCCTAAAAGCCAGTATTACCACTCTACATTATCGACCAGAATATTAAGTTTTTATGCTCCTCATTTATCAAACGCAACGTAGTTCATAGCAAAGGCTTACAGGATGACCAACATGCTAACATGTCGATGACATGTTAACCAACATTACTTTCGAAACTTCAACTTCCGTATTCAAATAGTTTTCAATACGTATCGAAAAATGCATGAAAACAGGGTTCCAGAGGATCGTATTCAGCACGGTAAGGGTATTGAACTAGACTTATGCTCCATGAAAACTCAGTAAATGCTCCATCTGTTTCCTTATACTGATGCAGACACAAACCTTTGTTCAGCATTTGTATATTTAAAACCGAAATAATTGTCCTAGTTTAACCACAGTCTACTATATACAGTCACGAAGCTGGGGTGATTTTTTGCAATTCTCGCGATAGTTGCTAGCTGCTTGGAGCGCTGTGAGTACTAGGAACAATAGACTGTGCCACAGCCATCGTGATCTAATACAGGCCGTAAGGCAGACCATGCAACTCGCTTAACTCGATCACGAAGGGCGGCGTTTCAACCATATAAATTAGTTGGAATGCATAAACAGTAACATATGAAGGGTACACGGAAAAACGATCAAGGTCCATCAAAAATCGAAATTGAATTAATAATGCTGTCTTATAGTGGAAAGGAAGTACTATCATGTGGTCTAGCTAGAAATAAGAAATCATCGGTCATGACATTCCAATACGTCAATTTCTAATAATTACACACATAGCTAACTATTAAGTGCTTAAATTTTAAAATTCGTTTTTCTCGAAACTTTCTAAAGTGGACTTAGATCGTTATTCCCGTGCACCCTTCATATGTTTCTCTAAAATGTAGAGTCATTCCATTAATAAAATTTAAAACAATGATTATGAGACACTTCAGACATAATTCACTTGCGAGTTAAGGTGTAATATTATTTATGGTGTGAAAATTACGTTGTTCGTATGTGTAATACCTGCCTTTATTTCGATTAAATATTGCGAAATTCTTCTACATTCATTTATGCACGATTCAATAATTTTCAATTACACCGCACGGATATTTAGATATGTTGAAATTATAGGTTATGTTTACTGTACCAGTTGCCCCTTTCTGTCTACATTTAGTGATCTCCAATGCCTTGCCATTCATATGAAAATTTTAGGTTATGTTTACTATATTTAACTTATATTGCTAAATTCGCAATTAAAAATTATAATTAAGCATGTCATGTATGATACCCCGGACATTAAATTTGTCTGTATTTTAATACTACAATTGAGTAGTGAATTATTACATTTATCTACTACTTAAGAGACGAAATAACACAATTATACGTACACTAATTTCATAGGAGTGGTATGGTAAATGTTTTGTCTAAAATTAAGGAAGGTAGATGTGCTAAATTGAAATCACAATATAAATTCTTTTTTATTAAACCTCAAAGTAGCTTCCATTCTAAACTTAAAATGTTGACGCGAAATTCTCTTCACATTAAAATAACACAGTTTTGTAATTATTTCTGCAACATATTTTGCAACAAGAAGTAAACGGAACTTATGGACACATTACACTAAATAAAGCTTAGCAATGATAAGCAATAAAGTTATAATATAATATTTCACTGAGCTACATACACTGAAATAGAAAACCCGAACATACATTACGGCCTGGTCTAGACCGAAAAGGCTGTGCCGTATTTCGCATTTTCGTGAAAAACTATGTAAACTGTGAAATGTTCGTTATCGGTTGTAATAACTGTAAATGGCTAAAATACAATAATTTTAATAATAATGTGGGACAAGGAGATGTTTGTAGTACTATAAATTGTAAGAAAAATAGGTTGGAGTTATCCTTCTTCTGAAAGATCCAGGAAGATGAGTTTATAGAATATAATATATATTTTATGAAAATAACATATAAACCTTATGTATTTCATATTTCAATAGTGGAAGGAAGGTGTTAATTTTTTCAAAAGAACACGATATCGAAAGTACAATACATTTTATCGTCTGCTAGGGAAAGTCTCTGTGATGAGGCGATAGTAGCGATCCTGGTGGTGAGCAACTATCTATGTTTGGATATTTAATAAGTATTGAGCTTCGTGACTGTATATACTAGACTGTGGTTTAACTTTGATTAAAACTGTCATTCTGTTGTACGAGTTCATTCTCGTCTAGTAAATCAAATTACTTGCAACGCTTGTAGGCCGGTTATCTACTTGCTATTTCCTCATTTCTGTTGCATGATAAAAGAGACATGAACACTACGTCCTGGCTCGTAATGGAAGTAGTAGATATAAACGTGCCTATCAGAGTTCATCTTTCTACCGCAAATCTCTTATTCGGAGAGACAATTTCATGTTATTTTTGGAAGAGGGCAATGACTCAAGTGAAATTACGCAAATGTGTCTAGTAAGAGCCGAATTCTTGGCGCTCGCTTACTTAAATGAGACGATGTCATTTTATTAGATGCTCAGTCAAAATTCGGTCCGTCAATTCGAGACTTTTACGAGGAGTCTGTGTTCAAATCCCCGCAGACAGAAGTAAATTGGGTTCTGCAGACAAAAAGAAGAAAGGACTGATTTTAGTGATATATTCTTTTCGTTTACCATTTTTATTTAACTATTGCTCTATATTTGCTATATCTTGGTCCCACTAGTTTGTAACACTCAATAGTTTGAAGAACAGTTACTAAACATCAATCAAATATTTCGATTCACTGTCTCTCTGAAGTAAGGCTAAAATATAATTACTTAAGAATTGATACTAACATAATTTAAAGATTTTTTTTTTTACCTTTAAGGAGATCTCTTAGTGTTGCCACAGCTTCTTTCACAACTTCAGGAGTCTCCCGGATTTCTTTCCTTGCAACTTCCTTCAACTCCGGAGATAGTTCTTTGAGCTCTATCTGAAGAACAAAGTCCCCAACTTTGATGGCGGGTATCTCCTCTAGGTCTGACAGAAGAGCCTCCCTAACTGCAAAGGAAGAAAAAAAATACATTACTCATTAAGAAACTTACATGGTAGATCGTGAGCTGTAAGTTAATACAATTGCAATATAATAACACTTTCATGTATTGAAATTGTAACAACGGTACTCCTATACCCAAAGATCCTACACACGCGATACGACCAGTTATTCAAGCGTGTAGCTATAAATGAACTTAACAAAAAATTTGTCAAACATGTGAGATGTCCTTTAATTTTCGCAACTGCTAAGACTTTCAATTATGCATTCATCTACTTGTGTTTTAAAAACAGGCCATTATTCGACATTTCTCTATTTCAAAATAGGATAAGTGAAGGCATTAACGCCATACAGGTTATAACGCCATCTAATATCTTATAATTAAGTGAAAATCTGCGTTGGTAGCTCTAGTAAGAGAAGTGTGGTGTTTAGAGGAACTTTTCTGAAACATACGGAACCAACAATGAAACGGATTTCTGTCTTTAGTGCAAGTTTAACAACCTTTAAGTAAAGAAGTGCGCGCTTGAGCTTATTGTCAAGTGACGTGAATATTATATTTTACATAAAGTAAGTACAGATAACTGAATTTGAAATATAGTGAATGATTAATGTTATGAGAAAGTCGTTTATATGTGTTCCTAAGTTTAGTAGAATGGTGTTTTAAAATTTATATTATATTGTGGTAACTGTCCTTTAAAATAGAATTTGCGATTGCAGGTAACGCCATCTCGCTGCGAGAATAAACTTTGATTTAATATGTAATAATAGAACTTAGTTCAATCGTCTCTAAATTAAGGATAATTGGGTTGAGGGAAAACCCCGGAAAAAACCTCAACCAGGTAACTTGCCCCGACCGGGAATCGAAACCGGGCCACCTGGTTTCGCGGCCAGACGCGCTAACCGTTACTCCACAAGTGTGGACGACATAGTCAATAGCATATATTCAATAGAGAGATAAAATTTTCTTTCGAGAGAAAACGGACGGAAATGTAAATAATGTCCTTCACGAGTAGGTTCTTTTAAGTCTCTTTTGCATGTGATGAATATAGTTACAATATCTGTGTATTCCGGATGTACAATTTATCTTTCTTTCGTGGTCATATGACAAAGTTCTTTTGCACGATGTGAGTGACTAACCATCAGCTGATGAGAATTCTGTGACTCATTGTACTGAAGTAAGCATGACGACGATGTAAATATAATCGACCCAAATTTATAACGCTGGGAGTCAGTGTATTTAGTTATACTAGAACAAACGAAGCAAAGTTCTTGAATTAAAATTGGTTATGACGAGAAATGTGTCGAAGTCTAGGCTTAACACTAGAATTGTATATTAGGCCTATACAGGATTAACCGTAAGTAATGTCAATTTCAGGTGGTTATTCTTTGAGACATTTCGAACAAAGAAGTTTAATACAATTTTTTTTCGTTTTTTCTTCCTTTTCGAGATAAAAATTGTTTTATATGAAACATTTCATAGCGTGTTTCGGGAAAGCCATTGATTGAATTCTCAATATGCTCAGCCAATTTAAGACAGCAGTGTATAATAATAATAATAATAATAATAATAATAATAATAATAATAATAATAATAATAATAATAATAAATTAATGAGAAAAATTGTTTTGTCCTTTAAATGTGCAGAAATTTGATACGAACAAATGTAATATTGACAAATTCCTTTGCAAAACGAAAAGTTCCTTAGTCTGCTGAATCTGGAGCCATACCGTTATAAATGAGGACTGAAGTTTACTACAGTTTATTTTACGCATGTAATGAAATGGAATTTCGGGAGGGAGACACTATGACTCAGCACTGTGACCTTATTATATCTATTGCACCAACCCTCTGCGTACCTAGGTCTCGAGCCGGCGTCTCTACTTGTCCCTAGGTCAGCCCCCTCCGTTCGTCGCCAGCCGACGTTCGAGGAAAGCTATGGAATGATAACGAAATGGAGAAATATTGATGGAATTATGTAAATGCCTAATATGGGGAAATGGGAGAACCCCGAGAAAAATCCCAACTGTGACTTTGTCCGCCGCAAGTGCCACTATGGATTTTTCAATCCCAGGCCTGACCGGGAATCGAATTCGGGCTGCCTGCGTGACAGGCTGGAGGTCTGACCACTCAGCTACCGCAAGGTTATCTTATGCATTATTTGTTCCTTAAATTTTCAGATGAACGGTTAGAATTCACAATGTTCTTTATCTCTCAAGCGAAGACAATATACAGACTGTGTGTATGCATATCTCACAGAAAACTACACACACATTCCTTTCCAAAAAGTTTATTTGTACAAAATAAGCGAAAGCGGCGCTATTAAACTCTTATTTATTCTAGTAACCAGCCTAAAGGGAAAGTGACTGCACTGTGTATTTGGACAACTTTCTCGTTACGCAACAAGCCAGGCGGTGGGTCAAGGGCTCAAGGTCTTCCAACATTTGATTATATAGACTACTGTTCTGAATCAGACATATTGTGCAATGTAAACAGATGAAGGCCTACATAAAAAGTGGATGTGCAGTAACAATTAAAGTACGGATTTGTATGGAAAATTTTTCGTTGTACGAGTAACCTTCTGTAATAATAATATGCCTTGGTTTCACGTACATTTGAGTATACACAAAAATGTATATTCTAATGAAAAAATATCTTCCTTTCACATTTTTTTATGTATAGTATATTACAAAATTCACACTTTTACTAATTTTTTTATAGATCAGATTTATTAAGAACACGACGTTTTATTTTATGTAATGTTTACTAAAGAAAGTAATTAAAATAACGTTTAATGCTTTCACAAAATCGACAATAAACTCTTGTGTTTCTATAATGTGAGTAGTGATATCTCCTGTGATGTATGTACAAAGAACAGTTTTTTTTTTTCCTAAAAATTATTTAATGACAATAGACATTTTCCTCTGGAAAATTTCAATTACAACAACAAGGAATATAGTAAAATCACAAATATTACCATCACTAGCAGTAGTACTAGTATTTCATTTAAGACGGTTTCAACTGTAGAAGTTATTCAACGTTGGCGAGAAACTGCCGACAAATTTTGCCTGTAGCTCTCTACAAAAACACTGATATGATATCCATTTTAATGTAAGTATAGCCTATTTTATTGTTTCCAGTACAGTTAAGCTGTACTGCATTTCTTTACTGACCGCTTGCCCTTATCTCTACTCCGGAGCTCTCCCCAGTACTCCTATTACTTTCCCTCTTTCGCGTCGTCGAGCTGTCAGGACTAAATAATCGGTCTGTATTTGACTTTAAAAATCTTTGTTATTTTTCAGTACGTACAATACTATAATTAAAAAGAACAGTCCGCAACACGAAAGGCCGTATAATCGAGACTCTGGGCTATTGTATTATTATTATTATTATTATTATTATTATTATTATTATTATTATTATTATTATCATCATTTAAAATTTATTACAGAAACACTGATAGATTCCCAAAAATTCCTTTGTTTTTATTGGCATTTCATTAGCACTACTGATTGATCCAGCCTATCAGCCACTGAACAGAAAAAGCCCACTTCTTTACGTTATCACAACACTATCTTCTTTATTTATTATACATGAAGATGAGCACAAAATACTTCACAAATCTGCATCGTCAGTTGACGTGACTGTGCAGAACAAGTTGATTGTTTCACCATGTGTCACGGCGGCAATGCGTTAATTTGTGCTATTCAACCATTTTAATAAACATTACTGAAAGGGGAACGCTTGAACAATGTTCACAATGGAACATGTGGGTTATATTTCACCATTTGGGGTTACGGTGACATACATACAGTATGTCGTTACTTTTATATGACAGGGAGTGTTCCGAATGAGTTCAGCATTTCTCTATATTGAGGTTAAGCAGCGAAGCTCTATCACATGAACGCTACCGTATTCAACGCACAACAGAGATGCATCGCAAGCAATGGCAATATCAGTCGTGTGTCTTGCTTAACAGACGGGTTTCACGGTGAAAGTACCTTACACCTCAAGATTTACAACTCCTAGCTCTACCATGTCGAGGTTAGTTAATTGCTTCTTTTATGCAGCAACGTCGTTACCTGGACTTTGATAAGACCGTGAAATACACCCTATTATTGTTAATATTATCACCAACTTCAATACCTCACTGAACTAATAAAACATTCCTGGAACTTATAGTTTTTGAACGAACGGTGTACCATAGCCCTGAAGGTTTGATGTTT
Organism: Periplaneta americana; assembly: GCF_040183065.1. Classification (NCBI taxonomy): domain Eukaryota; kingdom Metazoa; phylum Arthropoda; class Insecta; order Blattodea; family Blattidae; genus Periplaneta; species Periplaneta americana. The sequence continues at coordinate 135,894,683 of NC_091128.1, forward strand.
CAATACCGTGATATTTCTTATCAGCGTTGCCAACAGTTCGTATAATCCCGCTAGATGGTTTTCGAAAACCCGCGATTTTCTAACAAATATCTCTAGATTTTAATGTATACTTATTCAACAACAACAACAACAACAACAACAACAACAACAACAACAACAACAACAACAACAACAACAACAACAACAACAACAACAACAACAACAACAAGTCAAGATAGTGCATCCGCCCGCCAATGTAACTAATATTGTACACTATTATGTATGTATGTATGTATGTATGTATGTATGTATGTATGTATGTATGTATGTATTCACACTGCAATGGGTATATACCCGGTGGCAGTGGTAACTAATTACACTCAATAATGACAATAATAAACTTGTTAATTAAAAATAGACTTAATATTACCAATAATTAATACAAATAATTAATACTAACAATAATTTATAATAATAATAATAATAATAATAATAATAATAATAATAATAATAATAATAATAATAATAATAATAATAGGGAATATCCTAAATTAAATGAAGCACGATCACTTAAAATAACATTTAAAATAAATCTAATTTGTATCTTAAATCTAAGTTCGAACTAAAACCCACGAGTATGATATGTTCATATCTACACAAGTACCTTTCCACATTACACTCATTTCGCTGTCAACTCACTCACTATACTGGAACTTCGACACATTTCACTGATTCTATCCTGATTTCACTAACACTTCAAAAAAAATTTTCACTGTTCAAATACTTTGCACTGCCACTATAAACTATAAAGCTTCCCTGACAGGAACACGTTTCACTGACACAACACACTTCACTGACACAACATAATTCTTCACTGACACAACACTTCAATAACAAAATATCATTTACATCCTTTACATACTGTCTATAATTATCATCTATTAGTAAAGTCCTTAAGCCTATTTTTAAATACGTTTTTGGTTGTTGGTAAAGCCTTCAGTAAGTCATTGCCAATGTGGCGCTATAAAGCAATTTTGAACACATTTATCACAGACACAACATATTTAAATTCTTATTGCACGATATATGTTACCGTTAAAACCCAAAATTCGACAAAACCAGTTTCAACTAGTAAAAATTAGTTTTAAAATATTGATAGAAAGCGAATTTTCGTAATATCTAGAATCAATGACAGGTCAGGTTTGGTTCGTTTAGGATTTTTTTGGGCTTTTACCAAACAAAAACCTTTTTAAATACGTTTTTGGTTGTTGGTAAAGCCTTCAGTAAGTCATTGCCAATGTGGCGCTATAAAGCAATTTTGAACACATTTATCACAGACACAACATATTTAAATTCTTATTGCACGATATATGTTACCGTTAAAACCCAAAATTCGACAAAACCAGTTTCAACTAGTAAAAATTAGTTTTAAAATATTGATAGAAAGCGAATTTTCGTAATATCTAGAATCAATGACAGGTCAGATTTGGTTCGTTTAGGATTTTTTTGGGCTTTTACCAAACAAAAACCTAAACAAACCAAACCTAACCTGACACTGATTCTAGATCATACGAAAACTCACTTTCTATCTACCTTTATTTGCTTAAACTAGTTTTTACTAGTTGAAACTGGTTTTGACGGATTTCGGATTTTAACGGTTACATATATAATATGGAATTATCACTACTTTAACATGTCCATTATTTCACAAAACACACACTGAACGAATTAAATGTAATTATGAAAGCCGCATATAATGCTAATATGAATTTAATTTCAGAAACTTTAAAGATTAAAAACCGCTAGTATTGCCGCTGAGCGGGATAATATAATTTTACCTGCGAGATGGTTATCCAAAAAAGCTAGATTTAGCGGGAAAACCGCTGAATTGGAAACACTGTTTCTTATGTTCGATGATCCGAATATGACAAGACTTCTAAAGAATCTACCGGAAATTCCTTTGGTACTGGTGACTCAGTGATTACTGCTAATACAAAACGATTCATGTTCTACACACGCCGAACTATCTACAATAACAAACCATCTAGATCAAAGCTTTTCATTGTACGTACGCAGGAGCGTATGCAATTTAGGCAATCAGAGGAAAATGCATTTTTTCTTTAAGTTGTAGGCTGGTATTTATTTTTAGGTCTATTAACGGGTTTTTTATATTTTATTTGTTTTTCTTTTCAAAAGGAAATACATAGCACACATTTTGTCTTTCGCGTTCTGAGCACTTGTAACAATAAAACTGAAATCACATAATCACTATTAATCAAAGTGTAGAGTGGGAGCATTTCTAGGTTTCTTAGTATTCTAGTTACATAATGGTGTTTTATCAATTGTACAAGGACATCATTTTATTTTTACTTCAATTTTTATTGTACATGAGTTTTTGAATGTACTTCACTCCCACCCCTTCTACTAATGACGTTCAACCGTCCTCCACCCAGATCCAAGACCGCATATACAGTCATAGTAGCGTTACGGTCATAGTAAACAGTACGTTCCAAACATATGTTCGCGTTTTCCAGTGACGAAAGAGCTTACAATATTGCATCATTTTCCATTTGCCTACGTCGCATCCCGGTTTCCCCACCTGCTTCTATTCGCCTCTCTGTAAATGCTAGTGGCTGGGCTGTCTTAGCTCTTTTCTGAGAACATTAATTTCTGTTAGGAATTGGACGTCTACGTAATATTATGCTCATAAAATTGTTTAAAATAATTTAAATAAAAGGGCCTCGTTAAGTAATTAACTGTCACGTGATTTCCTCCCTTTCTACGACGCTGCGACGTAACCACTTGGACGGACAGTAGATAGCATGTCTGAGTAATTTTATCTTTTCTGATCGGATAGAAGTGAAGATTGAATTTATAGTACGTAAGGTCTCTTTTATACAGTAGGTACAAAATTATTTCAAACGAGTTACTGATACGAAGTACGAACCTGGTAATTGGAATTACGTACAATAGTCTATAGTGCGATAATATGCACATTAGAACTGAAGCCTGTATCGAAATGAACGGCCACTATTTTCAAAAATGTGTTTAAATATCCATATTATGATTATGTTTCATTTTAACTTCATTCTCTATAGTGTACGCTAATGTGCTGTAGACAGTATAATATACACTGCATAATGAATACGTCCGCATGGAAAGCTCAGTTCGTGAGTAAAAACACTCATTAATACTGTACTGTATTTTGATTAAACAAAAACCTAATGAAAATTATCAAACTCAAAATCGCGATATTTCCTAGTTTACATAAATGGATGAACTACGTTTCTTCCCTCCTATACCTAGTAAAGTGATTTGTTTGTATATTACGCCAGTATCATCGAACTCCAGTCGTGGAAGTGGGTAGCGAACGGTGTTTCCTGTTCTTAATCGTTGATCCAAAGGTATAGGCAGGTTAATATTAGAAATGTTAGTAAAAATAAAATGATGTCCCTGTACAAGTACCGTGGAATGAGATGGCAGCAGAAATCAGGATGTAATGGACAGCAATATTGTTTATGAGGATTATGACGTATATAAAATTGTTGGAAGGACCCGATATCCGAAGGCTTTCCGTCACCCTTGTCATTGAGTTCTTGTCATTAGTGTCTTCTCTCAAACAATGGTCTGCCGCCAAACTACTTCATAAGCAGAGGATACAGTTATTTGTGAAATGTCTGGTTTCTATAACATTGTAATATTTTCTTTAGGAAATAAGAAGTGAACCAATACTCTCTACGAAAGAGAACACCATTGTCGAAGGCAAGACGCTATAAACGACTTTTAATTCTTCCTCCTCATAAACATGTAATTATTTACTCATAATTTTTTACTTGTTATTTAACGATTCTGTATGAACTGCAAGAATATCTAGCGTCGGTCAGACTGGTGATGGCGAAATGGTATTTGGCAAGATGAGATCGAGGATTCACGTTATTGCTGGAGAAAACCTCGAGAAAAAAAAATCGTACAGGTAATCGGCCCTAGAATTCGAACCACGCCTGAGCGCACCTTCGACTCCCAAGTTCCACTCGTTATCCCTGGAGACAACTATAGCCATAAAATATGAGAGTATATCAGTGAAAATATTTATTTCATTTCACTGAATAAAAAATAGTAAAAGGGGCTATTCTTTCAGATATTATTTATGACTTTTAAGGAACCCAGAGGTTCATTGCCCCCCTCACATAAGCCCGCCATCGGTCCCTATCCTCAGCAAGATTAATCCAGTCTCTACAATCATATCCCACCTCCCTCAAATCCATTTTAATATTATCCTCCCATCTACGCCTCGGCCTTCCTGAAGATCTTTTTCCCTTCTGCCTCCCAACTAACACACTATATGCATTTCTGGATTCACCCATACGTGCTACATGCCCTGTTCATCTCAAACGTCTGGATTTAATGTTCCTAATTGTCAGGTGAAGACTACAATGCGTGCAGTTCTGCGTTGTGCAACTTTCTCCATTTTCCTGCAACTTCATCCCTCTTAGCTCCAAATATTTTCCTAAGAACCTTATTCTCAAACACCCTTAATCTCTGTGCCTCAAAGTGAGAGTCCAAATTTCACAACCATACAGAACAACCAGTAATGTACTGTAACTCTTTTATAAATTTTAACTTTCAGATTTTTGAGAGCAGACTGGATGACAAAAGCTTCTCAACCGAATAACAGGCATTTTCCATATTTATTCTGCGTTTAATTTCCTCCCGAGTGTCATTTATATTTGTTACTGTTGCTACAAGATATTTAAATTTTTCTATCTCTTGAAAGAATTAATTTCCAATTTTTATATTTCCATTTCGTACATTATTCTAGTCACGAGACAAAGTCATATACTTTGTCTTTTCGGAATTTACTTCCAAACCTACAGTATCTATTTACTTGTTTCAAGTAAAATTTCTGTGTTTTCCCTAATACTCTTAGTTTGTGGATTTTATCCTACCATATTCACGTCATCCGCACAAACAGCTGATGTAACGCGTTCAATTTCAAATCCTTTCAAACAAAAAAGTTTAATACAATTTTGCTCGTTATTTCCTTTTCGAGATAAAATTGTTTTATATGAAACATTTCACAGCGTGATTTGGGAAAGCCTTCGAATTAATTCCCAATATGCTCAGTCAATTTAAGGGAGCAGTGTGTTATGATAATAAATTATAGAAATAATTTTAGTTTTGTACTTTAAATGTGCAGAAATTTGATCCGAACAAATGTAACTGTTCTTTATGCGAATAGCAAAGTTATAGAACAGAAATACATTTCAAAACTTTTGGTCGCGTAGCAGGCAAGTTCAGTTCTAGTTGAACTACATAATGCTTTATTTGTGTACAACATGTTGCAATCTGTGCTAATTACATGTAAAATTATGTATCACTGTTCGATGTACTACACAACACAGTTTAATTACAGTAGGCGATTGATTTAATTCCCACAACTCTTCGCACGCTCATGAGCAAAGTACTCGTGATGTTATTCTAAGAAGACAAACGATTAGTCAACGTATTTCATAATGTATGCATTGTAAATATATACGAAGACATACTGATTCCTAAATCAAACTGAGAATTACCAAGTAACTTGCCGACCTCAACATGACTGCGCCAAGGTGACTTTCTCAGTTGTCCATTTTGAATGTGGCAAAATAATTTCAGAACCTACCCAACACCCCTCTGTTTTTAAAGCATGACTTATCTATTACCTGTTGAAGGTTATGTTGCTGTATTGGGCATGATGATTATTTGTAATTAATTATATTAAACCATGTTAGTGTCAGATTACTTCCTAGATAAAATCTGGGACAGAATCAAACAACATCGATATGTAAATTAAGTAAATTCTAGTGTCACAGAAGTCAACCAATCATCAACAACTTCAAGGTAAAGACCCTAAATATGGTCCTGTTCCTTTTTAAGGCTTGTTATGAGAGAAAGTTAATCTTTTTGCTGCTCCTGCTATTATTGCTGCTACTACTGATACTACCACTACTACTACTTCTGCTGCTGCCACTGCTCCTAGCACTACTGCCACCACCGATACAGCCGCCGCCGCAACCACCATCAGAGCCACCAACCACCGAAGATGTCTACGTCAAATGGTTTTAATGTAAATGAAAAAAATAATGCGTCAGACAAAATGCAATTATAATCAAAAATATTTGTTAAAGGTCCAAGTGAATCAATATGTTGAAATAATTTAGTCATAACAGGACCAACAAATTTCAACTTATCGCGTCGTATGTTACCTATAAAAAGTAACTCACCCTGTCATATTTTATGTTTTCTTAAGTACGTTTCAATAAAGACATAATTTGAGTAGATGATGGAACATGTACAGTGGCATCTGAGATGATGATGATGATGATGATGATGATGATGATGATGATGATGATGATGATGGACGAATTGGATTGTAAATTCTGTTCGCATATAGCCTATATTATGAAATATTAAATAAAAAGTTCCTTCAGTGACGCAAGAAACAAATTGAAGTATTTTCAGAGACATTTTCCGATAAGTTGCTGGTGCATCTAACAATATTAATAAATAACAGTCTTAAGCACTTATCTTTGTTATAATAAGTTTTTGTGTGAGGACTAACGTTTTCGACTAACTGATAGTCAATTTCCAATTTATATATGCTTGCATAATGAACACATGAGTGTGTGAAGTAAGACTTTCATATTATAGTCCCGTTGCTCTTATTTCCGGCAGCCAATCACGTTGCAGGTCGACTACATCTAAACGTGTGCGTCTTTTCATTCGCTGCTGATGACATTACGCACTTCCTAAGGCTCGATAAATACAATACAATCGCCCGCAATTTTGGCTCTTTCGTTTGTGTCAGCAGAAAACACGCGAGAACGTTATTTGCCGCTGAATTATTTGCTCAATTACAGTGCGTTCGATTTATTATCATAGGAGCTACTTCATGATAATGTTTAACGGTGCGGCAAATAGATTCCTCGTCTGATAGCTCGGCAACGAAAGAACAAAAATGGCGAAAGATACTAACTACCTAGACTTTATAGAGCCTTCATTTCCTAAGGCGTAAGCAAAGAGGAGTCACGCCGGAAATAACAGCAACGCGAATTTTTATAGCACAATGTTGTACAAATAAAAGTCATTTGTTAAAAGTAATTGAAATTACATTAAGGGTGACCTCATGGTTTAACAATCAATGTGCATTTACCATCAGCAACTGCTAAAAACATTTAAAGAGTTCTAGAAAAAAAAGATTTTGATTAACCAATTATAAACAATTACATTATGGTGCCATTTACGAAATCAAGGAGTACTAACACGGCTTATCGAGGAGTGGTTTTTTACTTGGTTTTTTAACGACGCTGTATCAACTACGAGGTTATTTAGCGTCGATGGGATTGGTGACAGTGAGATGATATTTGGCGAGATGAGGCCGAGGATTCGCCATAGATTACCTGACATTTGCCTAACGGTTGGGGAAAACCTCTGAAAAAACCCAACCAGGTAATCAGCCCAAGCGGGAATCGAACCCGCGCTCGAACGCAACTCCGGATCGGCAGGCAAGTGCCTTAGCCGACAGAACTACGCCGGTGGCTCGAGAAGTGTAATATTAAAGACAGACAACTACAATTTTTTCGAATTTGAGGTTCTGATTAGTTCTTATAGTACTTTTGGCGCTGAACACGAATATGATGCTGCTAAGCTTAAAAAATGGACAGAACTTGATTAAAAATAAATGAAACTCTTTGCCTTAGAAACAAAAAACGGACAACTCCACACTAGTTGTATTTCAAAATTGGACAACTCAGCTGGGGACCAATCAATCATATGGCAGTATTGCTGGTTAATTCTCCCACAATGCATCGCTCACCAAATGTGGCCGATTGTTTTGTTTCCGGCAGGTTGAACGATATCTAGTGAATTAAATTGTTTGTAACTTGTATAAATTGCATTGAAATGTAAATTAATATAGAAGTTCCAACCAAAGAAGTGTTTCTTTGTCTGTTTAATAATATTTTAAAAATTATTGTCTATTTGTTTTACATACTTTGAATAATTTAATATGGTTTAATTTTAATATAGTACTTCTCATTAAATAAAAGAAAAGAATACTATTCTTACGATAAAATAATGTTTTATTGTTATATTTATTCCTAAAGTATCCTCACATTCAGTACACAAACACTGAAAAAATGAGACTGCTTGCATAGTTTTTGAAACTCATTTCAGAAATCTTGGTTTCAATACCGGGCTATTTTAGTCAAAAAAAATGGCTCCCTTAGCTTCAAAAATAGAGAACTCCACTGGCGTGCAACAAAAGCTTAAATTACAGACAAAATAGAGAATATGGATTAAAATTGAGGATGAAATTATATTCTTGAAACTACCAAGAATTCCAGTGAAATTTTCTGTTATTTTAGCTCTGCTACATCTTAGTATATCAAATTTTTGCCTCTCCTGTAAAAAGAAAGAAAATGGAAATAGCCATCTTTGAGACTACACTCATCTATTGAAAGCATTCTGATAAGATACGATGCTATGTAGGGTTCTCTAATTGAAATATTAGTTTATAGTTTATTCATATCTACTGTGCAATTTTGAACCCCCGACCACGACCACTTCTCATACTCGGTAAATTCATTTAATTCAATTTTTGTTTTAATATTTAATATGTTCAATATTACTTCATATATATATATATATATATATATATATATATATAATTGTTTTTATGAATTTTTATTGTATTATTATAATAAACGATATTGATTGATGATAAAAAATATCTATTTACCGATTATTTAACGTGTATTGCAAAACTGGTCAAAGTCTATAATACATCAGAGATGAGATAAAAGAAACTAATATCTACATTCCCGTGTTTATTCATCTGCTTCTCGTCACATCACTGTAGCAACGATTCTGAATCTCGTCAACGTCTAAATGCCATGGAATTAGTAGTGCCTATTCTCTTCAAATCCCTTGACGTTTAAAGTACGAGTTTGTAATATGAGAATGCACGAAATGTTTCCTCTATTATTTTACTACAGAAATAAAGTTTACGAGAAAGAACTTCTTAAACCATGCTTGAAAAATCATGCTGACAGCACCCCTAAGTGTGTCGAACCAATATTATTTTTGAATCTGACCTCTCCAACCTAACAACCATTTAGTATGTACGAATTGAATACTAAAATGACTTGTGGTTCGCTATTTGGAAGGTTTTTTCGCTCCCCCCATTAATAAATTAATCCCTAAACACATTGTATAGACAACGAACACTTTATTTCAGATTAGATGTTCTTAATATTTTATAACGCAATTTTCCTTATAACAAATTTTCTTTCATGAGATTGTATTTTTAAAGTACTCCAATTCTTATAATGACTCATTTTACGATGCTTCATCAAACTTTCGTCATCTAGTCTGCTCTCAAAAAAGCTGAAAGTTAGAATTTATAAAACAGTTACATTAACAGATCTGTATGGTAGTGAAACTTGGACTCTAGCTTTGAGAGAGGAATAGAGGCTAAGGATGTTTGAGAATAAGGTGCTTAGGAGAATATTTGAGGCTAAGAGAGAATGGAGAAAGTTACACAACGCAGAACTGCACGATTATATTATTCACTTAACGTTAAAAGGAACATTAAATCCAGACGTTTGAGATCGGCAGGCCATGTAGCACGTATGGGCGAATTCAGAACTGCATATAGAGTGTTAGTTGGAAGACCTCAGGGAAAAAGATCTTTGGAGAGGGCGAGACGTAGATTGGAGGATAATATTAAAATGGATTTGAGGGAGGTGGGATATGATGCTAGAGACTGGATTAATCTTGCTCAGGATAGGGACCGATGGCGGGCTTATGTGAGGGCGGCAATGAACCTCCGGGTTTTCTAAATGCCATTTGTAAGCAAGTTATCAACTGCTATGGTTACCTAGCGTTTGAATGATATGAAGGTGATAATGCCAGCGAAATGAGTCCAGGGTACAGCGCCGAAAGTTACCCAGCATTCTTAATTGGTTGAGGGAAAACTCTGGAAAAACCTCAATCAGATAATTTGTCCCAACCAAGATTTGAACCCGGATCCGCTAGTTTCACGGTCAGGCATGCTAATCGTTACTCCACACCGGTGGACAGTGAAACTTTATTTTTAGGAAGTCCTATATGAGCTTCTACAAAGTGTTCGGAAAAACATTGTTCACTTTCACCGCAAATTTGTAATAGATGTTGAAAGTGATGGACCCGCTTCATTTTGTTTTCACTTTCACCAGGTTCTAGTTGTGAAATGCTCCCTATGTACGCGGTTACTGCAGTTTGCAGTTCATCAATTGGGCATAGACTATACCGATGGCACATTTTGCCGTTTCCCTATACTAGACAAAATTCAGATAGTATCAGGTCTGGGGAGCGTAAGGGCCATATATTTTTTACAGACATGTTCAAAAAATCTCAGTCAGGAGTTTTAGATATCTTGCAGCTGTATGTGCATTGGCGCTGTTTTGTTGGAACCAAGCGTACGTGACTTCATCTTCAAATTGGCTAATACAATTGTACAGAATGTCAGAGCAATAACGCTCACTATTGATTGTTTCATCAAAGCAAATAGGATCAACAATGCGACGTCTGGACATGTAAAGTCAAACTCCAAGTTATGGAGGTAAAGAGGGGGAAGAATGAAGTATTACAGAAGTATCCAAATCTAACAAGTAACGTAACATCCCTCTTTACAATGTATATTTAATAACTTTTCTTAATTTTATTTCTATGTCCCGTTCACACTGATATTTCTTTGCAGGAAAACTTTCAAAACATCTGGCTAAATCCCTTCCACTTATCTATCTTCTCCTACAGGTCTTTATTACCTATTTACAGTACAGGAATATAATGAATACTCAAAATTTGTTTAAATGAGCATTTAGATTATCCATGAAATTTTATATTTAACGATATAAAAGTTATACCGGCATTAAATAGAAGAGTATGACGTTTCGAAGGTTCGATGGTCAGGTGAAAGTGGATGAGAGGGGCATACTCAAAGAGACTGAAAAAGCCGAGTATTCATTGTCATATAAAGGATCGGGGAATTTTGCTTGCACCGTCAGAGTCAAATAGCTGATCGTTAAATCATATAATCGAGAAAAATTACAGATTTTTGTGATCTTAATTTAAGAAGACTTACAAACCATTTTCTAAATGTAACTTTCACATCTCTTTCAACATGAGAAATATGAATCCAACGTATGAATATTTTTGTGTGCAAAACACATTCTCATACGAAATTATATTTTCGTTTTTTTTTTTGTTGTATTTACAGCTATTGTTGTTAGGCCTTGAAAGCTAGAATTCCCACACAGAAACTTGTTGCTAAGGAAACCATTCTTCATAACATGGAACTATACTGAAATAGACCCCATTACAGTGCACTTATTGTTACTTAGTTAACATTACAGTATAGTTTTGCGAAGGCTTTGGAAATATTGCTCTAAATTTTCAATGCAAAATATATTGCATTTACAATTTTAAAAATATGATCGTGCAAAGCTGTTGTACAATACAGGTTTGTAAAAATGTAAAACTATTACACTGCGGGTAGTAGATGTTTTTTACCTAACATAAAATATGAATGGGCTATTCCATATGAAATCGATCAGTAAAAAACCTCGCATTTTTATACCCAATTTTTTTTCCCTATTTATACAAGGTGCTGAGGAGAGTGCATTTTCAAAAATATACTATCGAAAGTCAAACGGTTTTCGTATTGTTGAGACAAATTTAGCGTATTTTAGGAAAACAAGCCCCTTTCAGCGCTTAGAAGTCTGGAACCATTTACTGCAGAACATTGAACGAGAGCTCATTTTGAAGCTGACATTTGGTAGGTTATGATAAGAAGTAATCCTTATTTTTATGGTATACAGAGAGAGAGATAATCTGATTTTACTTACTTTTAGGCTTTTTGCCCATTTGTAAAAATGTAAAAAAAAAAAAAATATTGAGAAAAAACATTGCATTATTAAGAGGGATTCCGCATTGTTTGCTTAGTGTCACGGCAATACGTTTCGAGGGTATAAAATGAATTATTTTCACACGACTGGACTTGAACGGCGCAGTACCGCACCCACTGGCCGAGAGATGAAGATAAGCGAGCGTTGGACGTCATTTTACTCCTGTGTTTATGAAAACCAGTGATAAAGCTGGCCCAGCTATGCACTCTAGACGATACGTCACGTGTTTATGTCTCCTGGCCTTGTTTCCTTCAGCTAGCTCCCGCCTCACAGTCAGCTGGTTAGCTCACGCGCGTACTATTTTCTTTATTTGATATTTTCAATACTTTATCAACGTTGCACCAGTAAATAATATGTGTTTATTTGTACTTTCAACGCGGAATCTAACCATATATTAATTTTTTTTTTTCGTGCGCAAAGGCGTCTTAATGAAGAAAAATCGAAATTTCTCCATTTTCATAGACAGTAAGAAAAACTGTTTACATGTCAATATAAACTTTAACTTTTCAGCATCAAAATAAACCATGATTTTGATCATTGGGTGAAAGGGTTTCGGAGCCACAACAGTTTAAAATTGCTAATTTTATGAAAATACGATAAATTTAAATATTTTAAATTTAAACACTATGAAGTTCTGATGCCTCAAACTTTGCACAAAGCATTGTATCACAGTTGTCTACGGACAGAAAAAGTTTCATTGTGTTTAAAAATTGCGAGGTCAATTTTCTCTATATTTCGGTCGATTTGAGATGGAATAGCCCGTATGTATCCTAATAATAGCAATGAGAATTGAATCTTAGGGAGTTTCTTTTTCTGTGGATTACATATATAGACTTAACATTCAATTGTAACATGAAGTCAATATGGTAAAAAAAAATAACACACTTTCCGGAGAAAGACAAGTATCGACTTGTTTCGTCTATAAAGCAAGCCAATTTTAAACATTTCTTTAAACTCCCTATGTCAAATCTGTACAACACAGTTTAGCCTTAAGACCGTAGAATATCACATTGATCGATGGACAGAGTCACGCAGTAGCTAGAATTCAAATCTACTACAATACCTCCATATAATATGAAAAATACGTTTAATCGTTAAAATTACTTATGAAATTAATTCTGATTTACAGATTTTGTTAACCTCAGAATTCGAGGCGCATGTACCGGGACATCACTTTATTTTTACTTGCATTTTTATTGTACCTGTGTTTCTGAATGTACTCGACTCCCACCCCTTTCACTAATGTTCTTGCTCCCGTCAGCCACACAAACTTACGGCCGCTGTTGCATTCGAAGTCTGCTAGCAGTGAAGTAAACAGTACAGAGTATAGTGTATTTCAGAAATATGGTTGCGTTTTCTATAGAAGCTTATTTGCAGGGGTAGGTATTTATGGAGATTAATTTTATCATTTGTGTTTTTTTATATTGGTGTCGTTGGAGATTGATTTGTACTCTTGTTGGATATTAATGGAAATTTTGGAAAATACAATTATTTTGAAATTGGAGTATTAAATCAGTATGAATATTACTTTCCAAATAATTAACATTAAAGGTTCGTTGGATTCTGGTAAAGGTGTGGAATGGCCAATAGACAATATTTGTTGGATTGAGACTGTATTTAATACACATTCATTAAAACCGAAAAAAAAACTTGCAGCCCTGAAATTAATACTTTCAAATTATTAGTGAAATGTTGTATTCTCAGTTTTTTTAGTTCACTAATGTAATCAGAACACCTGGAATATCACGTAATGTAGCCTACTTGAATGTGCAACAAATTCAAATGAAGGAAAAAAGTCCGAAAAAAGAACTCAGAATATGAAATTCGGTATAAAACGACACAATAATAATAATTCGAGATGTATTCATATTTCGCTATTAGAACTCTATTTCGCGATTTGTTGCGATTGTTTTATCCGCATATTATTATTCAGAATCACTTAATTCGTAAGGATTATTAAAAATCTATTGTATAGCCTATCTATTACCTCGTGATTTTCGCGATCTCCGTAAACACCCTCCCCTGCTTATTTCGCACAGGTACGGTGTGTAGCATGACTGAATAACTTTATCTGTGTGGACTGAGCAGAAGTGAAGATTAGAGTTACCGAAAGTACGGTAATATGCTGAATAAAGCAGTCAATATATAATGAATAAAACCGCCTGAAGAGTTGAGTTTGTGAAAAAAAATGTTACTACTCTACAGTATTTTGATAAAATACCGTAAAAGTAATGATCAAACTGAAAATCCTAATATCGTATTTCCCTGTAACATAAATGGATACACTACTTTTCTCTCCTCCTATAGCTAGTAAAATGATTTGTTTACATATTGCACTAGTAACACCAAACTCCTGTAATAGAAGGGGGTAATAATGTTTCCGAGTATAGCCAGGTTAATGTTAAAAATATTGGTAAACATAAAGTGATGTTCCTGTACAACCTCAAACACTCTGCTGTATGCTGCAGACTGTTAAACCGCAGAATACAAGCTGGATTATGTTTAGTTTTTTTTCCCCCTGACTAAAGTACACTAAAATCCGGTTGTTGTCACATCACGTGTCTGCTGTCGTGATGTCGGCTACGGACATGCTAATTGCACCATCAGCTAAACTGGAAACAGTTCTTGCTTCATTAGATATGCATAAAATGAATGACAAAACTGCACACGATGATGCACAGACACCAGACTTGCGTAACTACAGAGACTGCTCATGCGTTAAGTAGTTCACGGGTAGGCCGTGGCGTGTAAATGCTAAAGGCGCAATTTTGGCATTGTACGAAGAGTTGTAAATCGTGCTGAGTTGGTGGAAGTTTGTTACGTGTTAATGCGATACTTTTGTGTTCAGAAATGAATAATCGACTCTGTACGCCCCAATACATGGAAGTCCAACTATGTACAGTAGTGGCAAAAAAACCGGACCGACCCTTGTAGCTGATTTCAGAGTCTTGTTCACTCCAGAGCACGGTAGACTGGTAACTAAGACTTTCGTGGTTCGAATCCTGCCTGGGAAGGAAACCTTTTTGTTCCTTATTCAAATTTATTCCCAGTACTTTTTGATTGCAGCGATATTTTACTAAACTTATTATTCTAATGGCTTTCGAAATGTGCTACGTCAGCAGTCGAAACCAAGACAATTTCAATAGATTACTCGCTATCTTGTGAATGCGGGCGTGGCATGCGCAGTAGCACATTTCGGGGACTGATTATTTCGTCGGTCCGGTTTTTTTTGGCCGCTAATGTACATCCAGTGGACTCGGGATAAATCTCGACAAACGTAGAAAGCCTTTGATAAGAATTCGGATGAGACGATGATGCTGATGATGATGATCGATAGTGACAATAATGACGATAAAAATAACAGTGGTAACAATAATAATACAGTAGACTGTTGCTAATGAGGCCATTCCTTACACAGAGAGATGTCGGATTAGCGAGAGTGCTTAAAATATCATTAACACATTAAATCCCATGCATTTTTCTTTAGAGGATTTATTTAAGTATGCACCTTAAAGATTAATTAGCCGTAACTCTCACAAGGTTCGACAGATTTTCATAAATTAAGATTTTATCAGTTCGTCTTCCAACATCCTACCATTAGGCCTATATGGGCAAAAAAAAAAAAGACAAAAGAGTCTAGTAACATGTTTTCAAATTAGCAAACCAAGTACCACACTGCGGTACATCTACCTGTCCCGTCAACATATAGGCACGCCGTACCGCCGTTTATTTAACCTGGGTCCACCCTATCCAAATCTATAGGCGAGATAATGCACCGCAGCTAGCCTTACTGATCTTTGCAGACCTATCACCCGGCCGAGGAACAGAGAGTTGCCTTAGCCTAGAGACCAGTTCAGTTTGAACCTAACTTTAGTCTCGTTCTTCTTGTATAGGCTACAGGATGTAAAGAAAAAGGTGGGCAAAACTTCAGGTTAAAATTAAATTATGATTTATTTAACGAAACTCGCAACTGCAGAGGTTATATCAGCGTCGCCGGTGTGCCGGCATTTTGTCCCGCAGGAGTTCTTTTACATGCCAGTAAATCTACTGACATGAGCGTGTCGAATTTAAACACACTTAAATTCCATCGACCTGGGCCGGGATCTAACCCGCAACTTCGAACATAGAAGGCCAGTGCTATACCAACTACGTTACCGAGGGCGATGCAAAACTTCAGGTACCTTATGGGTTCCTCATATGTGGAGAAGAAAGAATGATTACATCGACATTGGTTTCTGAGTAGAGCTTGCAAGCACGATCATAATGCACTTCAGCACATATTTATTTGCTGGAATTATTTTGATGCATTCTGTTTACATTTCCTTAGATGAAATGTTCAAAATGCTGAATATTGTACAGACCACAGCTCATCTAATCAAGATCCGAACATGCTCCAAATTTTTGACATAATTCTTGTTCTCTTGCAGAATCCGCTAACGAAGAGTTCCTTCATTAGCCACAGGAGTCGAATACACCAACAACTGTAAGTGCCACCACAGAGAGAAGTGCGATGAATTGAAATCTGGTGAGCGTGGAGGCCAAACATATTCTGATCTCGAAGAGACGACGAGCTGCGACTTTTATTCAGGCAGAAGGTGGACATTTTGAACATTTCGTCTAAGGAAATGTAAACAGAATGCATCATAATAGTTCCAGGAAACAAACTCATTATAATGCACTATGATCTGATCATACTTTCAAGCATTACTCAGAAACCAAATACTTCCGGATCCATGTTTATACAGGGTGTTAAAAAAGTATCCAATATTTTAGGAGGTGCTAGTTTGCATCAAAACAAGAAAATAATGTCTAATAAACATGGGTCCTACAACACATACTTTGTGAGATCTGAACACTTGTTCATAAGAGGTGCTCAATGTAACGTCCATTCATGGCAATACATTCCTCTGCCCCTCGGCGTACGAAATCACGCACTCTTTGAAATTTGTTTGAATATGTTAATAAGAAAGTCCTGATAACGATCCCCAGTTAATCTCTGTGGTAACACGTATGGCCCTATTAATCTATCACCAAGAACGCCTGCCCATAAGTTGATTGAGAATCGGTGCTGATGCCTTGTTTCTTCAACTGCATGGTGATTTTCAACAGCCTACACATGCTGATTACGAAAATTCACATCATCATCTCTTCTGAAACCCGCTCATATCCGGAACCAAACTTTTGTTTTCAATATTTCTTGCGAAGTATCATTATTCCATGCCAGAAGTGTCAACTACGGTATGATTATCTGGTAGTCTGCTGTGTTGTAGGGCAGAGAAATGCATTGCCATGAATGGACGTCACATTGAGCATCTCCCATTAACAAGTATTCAGATCTCAGAAAGTATGTATTGTGTGACCCATGTTTATTAGACATTATTTTTTTGTTTTGATGCATACTATCACCTCCTAAAATATTGGATACTTTTTTTAACACCCTGTATAATAGACCTACATACAAGGAATTCATATCTGAAATATTGAACACTTTTATTGGCTGGATCACTGGATAAAAAAATCTGCCTACTGAAGGATTCACTAGAGCAGGAGTCATCATCTCAGTGCAGCACTATGGTGCAGGGACAGTTTGCTCGCTAGCTCAGTTCTATCCCTTGGACATCAATTGTGCAGCAGGAGGTGGGGGGAAGGAATCAGGTGATGGCAGTGGCGTCCGCTCACTTGTTCAACCCTTTTAATCAATCTCTACTAATTATAATAAACACGGAAGAAGCATGTACTTAATTTATTTTAAGAGGAACTGTGTAATAAGTAAACCACGTACAGTTTAAGACAAGAAACAATATGTATTTTTCCGTTATTTATTGTATCGGTTTTGAAAGTAAATAGTTTTTTTTTATATTAAAGTAATTGAGAACTTACAGACCTATAGGCCTAATGCATTTTCACTATTACGAAATATTAAACAAAACGAATTCATATTTAAATAATGTCATCCTATTCCTTTGTTCAAGTGTCGTCAATAAAATAAAATTAATTATCCATTTTTTATCTGACACTATATATCACAAAACCAATTATTTGTTTAATTATGTATAACATATGTTTCTGTTAGAAGGCTAAAGTAGGCTTAAATTATTTTATTACAATGTAAATAACAAATTATAAAATTTATTTTCGCTGTTCGTTAGCATTGGTTTTCCTGGATTTTTAAATCACTTTTTAGTTTAAGACAACAAACAAGTTGTACTTTTTCGTTATGTATTGCAGCGGTTTTGAAAGAAAATACTTTTTTTTTTTTCATATTAAAGTAATTGAGAACTTACAGACCTATGACGCATTTTCACTGTTACAAACTATTAAACAAATCGAATCCATTACTAATATTTAAATCCTGTCATCCTATTACTTTGTTTAAGTGTCGTCAATAAAATAAAATTAATTATCCATCTTTTATCTGACACTATATATCACAAAACTAATTATTTGTTATTTTGTACAACATATGGAATATATTGTCGTTTCTGTTACAAGACTGAAGTAGGCCTAAATTATTTTGTTACAATGTAAATAACATGTGATAAAAATTATTTTCACTGATCATTAGCATTGGTTTTCCTGGATTTTTTAATTCGTTTTTCCCTCATTAACTGGTTTATGTTAGGTGTCAATGCTCGTGTAGAACACAATCGAAGAAGACATTGTAAATTATGGTCAGAAAGTTGGCTTCTGTGATGGGATGCGTTGGCTTGGCTCGACACACTGCACACTACTACTTCCTCAGCTAGCGTCTCGGCGCTCCGAACTAGTATGCAGGCCAGTTGACGATGGCTGGTTTAGACCCGTAAAGGCCCGTAACACACTTGAAGAGTTTTCGCTAGCGAGAAATGTTTTTGCGAGAAAGAGGCGAAGAGCCTTCTTCCACACACTTGGCGAGTTCTCGTTATCACAGATCACATCTCGCTATGATAATCTATGCACTGCCTTCATGCAGAAAGCATTTTTCTGATTATAGTAATCACTCGGGGGAAATATTATAGGTTATGTATTTACGTATATTGTCGTACTTAAATATATAACCTGTAAGTATATTGTCGTACTTTACAAATAACGAGTATGTACGAACGCTATGTTGAATCTAAGTATTCAGATGATGAGGAAATGGAGTTACATGAACATATTTTGTTAATGGAAAGAAAAAGTAGGCCTAAAATTAAAGTCAGAAATATCTGAAAATCACATTGTATCTTATGAAAATAAAGGCGAGTTTTGGACACTGGTTTCGATTTGGCATTATTTCAGGTTGAATAGACCTCAGTTTTTCAGTTCATGATATGATAGAGGATTCTTTGCTATGTTCTGACTATTAAATCTCACCAAAATAAAACATAACCCTATTTATTTTCAGATAATCTGATATTTGTCTCCAGATTTCTTCTTTAAGTTTCGTGTTTTTATAGTTTTCATCCCGTGTATCATATAAATAGGCCTACGGGTAACATCGTACAAGTTCGATAAGTTTCTGACTGCAATTATCAGCCATCTTTCCTCATTTTCAAATAAAAACAATATAATTCATCGCCACCTGTGACATCTTTTTCTACATTCAATCGTCATAAAGAGTATAAATGTCAAACGTCTTTGATAAATGTGTCAAGAAAATTCGCTTAGCTACAGATTCCAGCGAGAAACTCGCGCGAGGTTTTTGCCTCGAACTAGAATTTCTTCCAGTGTGTTGGACGTCCATTTGAATCCATGTTATCAATTTTTAAATTTTCTCGCAACACATTTCTCGCTAGCGAAAACTCTGCAAGTGTGTTACGGGCTTAGATTGTTGGACTGTCACTGCTTCAAAAGGAGGTGTAGACTACATGAACACAATACATTATTCTGATGCGTACTTCAGATTGTTGAAACAATGTTGTCATTGCAGGATTTGTCCAGGCCAAGGCAACTATGCACTGTGAATACGCAATTACGACTGATATAATTAGAATAGACATCATGGCGATGAATGTATTCATTTTCTGCCGTTACCGTGTATATTAGGATTACAATGAAAATAGTTCTGAGATCTCTCTCAGTGAACCAAATTTGCTGAAGAATATTTTATATCGTGAAAAACTTTCTGCTTCGTAAGACGTATTCCATAATACGAGGGAGAGTCAAAAAGTAACCTTAATAATTGTTTTATTAATTGAATATGTACAATAAGACTACAAACACTTCACTTTTCAACATAGTACAACAGGAAAACTTGCATTGAACGTAGTGCGGACCATGTTGAAAAGTGATGAAGTGTTTGTAGTCTTATTGTACATATTCAATTAATAAAACAATTATTAAGGTTACTTTTTTGACTCTCCCTCGTATATTATTAAAAAATAATGGGAAAGTAAGACTCAAATTTACACAAGTAATTATGAAGTACCGTACTAGAGTGAGTACTATTTGCCTATACCAGTCTTGCGATGGCGACTAGTAATTTCGAGCTAGAGCTCTTTTATGCCCGCTGCGCGCGCGCGGAGCTCTTTTACCTGTAAACATTGCTAAAGGATGTACAGATCTTACACTTAAGAAATAGACATAATAACGATCTGATTGGATAGTGACGTAATAAGGGTTAGCAACAAGTAGTATTAGAAACGGTGAGTGTTCAATATAAGTGAACTGGAAATCAAGAAAGGAGTTGTAAAAGTGTCAATTTTGAATTATCTAAATTAAGTCGTTAAGTTTTAAAGGTTGGAATACTGATCACTTTAGATGGGGACAAAATTAAGAGATTATAGTAAATAGAGAATGAGTTTAAGGGAAAGAGGAGGATACAATAATGAGGGAATGTAAGCAAGAGGTATGAATCTAAATTAAAAGAGCGTCTATGAAAGATATATCTGTAATGAATGTAATTGTGGCACCGGATACAAAATTGTGAGGTCCACATTACATGGATGCAATTGTTGACATCAAATACTCGTATATATCAAATATAATAATAATAATAATAATAATAATAATAATAATAATAATAATAATAATAATCAAAATTTAGAGTATTTAGTTACATGTGATTCTAAGAGTTAAACAATTTCAATGTAGTGTTAAAAAGATAATTCAGAGCAAAGGAATGATTAACATAATGAAGGATAACTGATATATTACAAATTAAAATCATAGGCCCTATTCC
Source organism: Periplaneta americana (assembly GCF_040183065.1). Lineage (NCBI taxonomy): Eukaryota > Metazoa > Arthropoda > Insecta > Blattodea > Blattidae > Periplaneta > Periplaneta americana. The sequence goes on from NC_091128.1 coordinate 135,915,791, forward strand.
ACGAAAGTAATATTCGAAGAAAGATATTATAGAGACAAAAAGTAAGATTATGTCACAGTCTACTATATACAGTCGCGAAGCTCAATATGTAGTAAAAATGCAAACATGCCCACCACTAGGATCGCTACTATCGCCTCATCAGCGCAGATCTCTCTCCTAGTAGACGACAAAATATGTTACACTTTCGTTGTGTTCTTTTGTAAAAATTAACACCTTCCTTCCACTATTGAAATATTAAATGCATAAAGTTAATTTATTATTTTAATGAAGTATATTAAATTCCACCATAAACTCGAAGATACATGCAATAAATAAGTTAATATTATTTTTGTTTGTGCAACACGAACTGAAATTTACTAAAATCCCTGCACTCATTCAAGATTATAGCGATAATTAACTATGAAACCAATAAATATTAATTTGCATTTCCCTTTACAACAATAATAATGAAAATATGAATTAATGGAGTAACGTAAGTGTACCGGTACTTGTAGTGTAGGCTTACGTAGTTAAAGTGGGATGAAGTTAAGCAATAATAATCACACCAGAATTGGAAATAAAACGTGATCAATAAATTTTATTGTAACAAACTTTTTCTACGTCTCTAGTAAAGTAACAAATAAAAATAACAACAAAATTGACAGCTATAATTAAAAACATATCCTTTGAAAAAAAAAGTAGGCCTAAGCAATAATAATCCCACCAGAATTGAAAATAAAACGTGATCAATAAATTTCATTAAAAGAAACTTAATTTTTTTACGTCTCTAGTAAAATATTATTATTCCAATTATTGTATTTCAGCCCTTAACATTTTCATTACAACCAATAACTAACATTTCACAAGCATCAATGTGAAATACGCAACGAGCTAGCACTCGATGGAAATACGACACAGTCCAAAGTCGACCATGGACAGTATTGTTTCTAGTTGCTAACCGCTTGGAGCGCTTTATCACGAGATTTGCAAAAAATCACCTCAAGCTTCGCGACTGTATATAGTAGACTGTGATTATATACTATTTACAAAATAAGTAGGCTGTAGTATTATGAAATAAAATACCTTGCATTACAATACACAACAATTTACTTAAGTGTGTAAATAATGTTTGATAACTGTAGACCTATATTCTTTATGATAAGTGTAAATAGCATAACCATAGCGTATTCTAGTGTACATAGTGTAAATAATTTGAATTGTAAATAGTAGTGTAATTCTTGAAGTGGTTCATGTTTTGTTCTGCCCAACTTGACTAAACAAGAGTCGCGTGAGCACTCATGCAAGTACTTCGCTTGCTAAATGCACGCGTGTTGTCCACTTAAAAGTTAGTAATACTTAATCTCGTAGCCTTGTGTGACGAAGTACGGACCCTAATTATCACTTTCGTATTCCAATAAAAATATTACATGCAATAAGCGTTTTACAAAAAAGTATGGACTCTACTAATGAACAAGTTCACGCAAGTTAACGAGTCACAAGACCTTGCAGTTTTGAGTTTCCAGTGGAAAAAGCAATAATTAGATCTACTGACAGCATTCAAATTGCAAACTTAAAATGATTACAGTTCCTAGCGAAAAAAATCCTTATGATTGCGTAGAACGTTTACGTGATTGATGGTTGTGAAATTTCAAATACCAGTAATCGTAGATTATCGCTTGATGAAAGTCATCTTAGCATAACTATTATAAAACGAACTTTCAACTTTTTATGAACATCTCAATGAGTGAAACAAAGCGAATGCAGCTTCGCTGTTCAAGCCACTAGTAATATCTTGAATGTAACACATACCTACAAATGGCTTTTAAGGAACCCGGACGTTCATTCCCACCCTCACATAAGCCCGTCATCGGTCCCTATCCTGGGCAAGATTAATCCAGTCCCTACCATCATACCTCTCCTCCCTCAAATCCATTTTAATCCATCTACGTCTCGGTATCCCCAAAGGTTTTTACCCCTCAGGTCTTCCAACTAAACGTACGATCACACGTCGCTACTTTTGCAGCGCTGCAGTACAAAAAACTGCGCAACTCTTGTACTGCGACGTGTGAACAACGGTGCAACCCGAAAAGTAGCGGCTGCCGAACCTGCTGCCCGCTACTTTTCCATGCTGCGCGCAACTTAAAGTAGCGACGTGCGAACAGGGTTCTCAGGGTTGCAGCCGCAGCATTTTTGATATCGGTTTTGTTGAAACTTTTGCTGCGGTTGCAACCAGTGTTACCACCCAAATGTGTCAATGATACTTTTATTGTTTGGATATATTTTAATGTTAAATGTGATGAAAATAAATTATTTGTAACAGTTATTAAATACACAACACAGTCTGAGCATAATTGGTGACTATATAATTCATTTTTTAAATTTTCCGTAGCGTAGTTTCAAACAGGAGGGTTGCCAACATTGATTACGTGAATATACTGTTGGTTATCATTTAAGTATATAGGCGTTTTTAAAAGCTTTATAGTAAAAATAATGTCAATTTCTGAATACTAGAAACGACAGAAAAGCTAATAATAGATAGGAAGCTTTCGCAAGAGTTTCTTAATAATGCGAACATAACCACAAAATGTATATTGAGAAGTCAACACGGAGATGGGAACCTGCAGCATGACTGCGGCTACAAAAGTAGCGCCTTGTGTGTGAACAGACTCGCAACCTCCAGTTGCAACTTTTGCAGCACTCGGGTTGCGCACCACGAAAAGTAGCGTGTAGCGCGCTACTTTTGGCTTACGTGTGAACACGACACGCAACTTTTACAGCTGCAGTATAAAAGTAGCGCTGTGTGACCGTACCTTAACACTCTACATCAGTGATGTCAAAGCAAGCGCATTTTTCTGACCTTCACGTCGTGCGCCGACAGCAAGCAATAAGTATGGAAAGAGGAAGGGTTGTGTATATGAATAAGCAACCTGTTGGATTAAGAAAACAGTGGTGCACAAACTTCAAACGGAACGTGAAATTTTATGTCATTTTTATATGGCTTCTTTCTCTTTAATATTATCTATATTGGCTGTAAAACAAAAGTACTAACACCGATTTCTTAATATTTCACTTGGGTTTTAAATCTTAATAACATAATAGAGAGTTAAGAAGGAATATTCACTTAAATTCCATAGTAATATAATATTATACTGTATTAAGTGGACGAAACACATCATTCAAAAAGAAAATGATATTCCTAAGAAAGAGATTGAGTATGACATAAGTTAGAATTTATATTGATGGTATCTTTAGCCTTATAAAAGTAATCAATAAACTAATCAAAACAATATTACAGTACAAAGCAAAGTTACCTAGGTACTGAATCTGTTTTAAGTGTAACTAATATTACATAACAAAACTCTTATCGCATTATGCTTTTAAAGTGATATTGTTGCGCAACTTCCTATCATCAGAATATTAAATTATTTTCTCGAAATCTGCTGAAGCTAAAGAACTGACGTTTTTACAACACATTGGCACATATCTTTGTTTATGATGTAACAGTAGTTCCTTTGTTAATTCATTTTCTCACAAACATTTTTCATGCGAATATTTTCAAAATTTCCAATACGTATCTTCAGTAATACATATTTACGATGTATTATATTTACGAAAACATTGTTTTACTACCTGTAAGGTTACTAAATAAACATGTCTGAAAATTTCAACTTTCTGTAAAAACTTGAGAAAATACTGCTTTTGAATAAAAAAGGAAACTCATGAAAAATGAGCATTAAAATTGAAACTTAAATTCTTATAATGCATTTATACTTCTCAGACAGATCTAAAAATTAACATGGATACAGTTTTAATAAGTTCTCTTCCCTTCATCTATTGAATCAGTGCTGGCCATCCCTGAATATAGCTCGATCAAGCGGCATATAACACCTCACTCGTCTGTCTCTTTCCTTTCCGCTGTAAAGCGCTCAGGCTCTCCTGAGCTCTAAAGCTAGAGCTTGCCCATATGGACATCAATGATATGACTGCTCTATATGCATTTCTGGATTCACCCATACGTACTACATGCCCTGCCCATCTCAAATGTTTTTAATTACATCAGGTCAAGAATACCTACAATGCGTGCAGTTCTGCGTTGTGTAACTTTCTCCATTCTCCTGTAACTTCATCCCTTTTAGCCCCAAATATTTTCCTAAGCACCTTATTCTCAAACACCCTTAACCTATGTTCTTCTCTCAAAGTAAGAGTGCAAGTTTCACATACGAAGATATTCAAATTTAATTTATTTTACCAATAATGATATTGTGAGTTGCATCGGCTCTTTGCTGCTAAGGAGCAATGTTATGTTGGGGGTTGCATCGGCGAGCTTTCGCTAAGATTACAAATTCTTCAGTTTAATATATTCGATTGTCCTAGTTTATTTTTAGAACAAAAAACTGTGAACACAGAAATTATTCAGATACATTTACTGCACTACACATTCACTGGTAATTACATTTTTGTAATTTTTGCGAAATTTTGTGCTATTATAACAGACACTGAATATTGTTTCAATCACATGTCTTGTAGAAAAGAATTTGTCTGTTGTTGTTTCTACCAAGGACACAGATATTGCGAGCTCCAAATTAGTAGTGATATGATTACGAATATCAGTATGTAATTTACTCAGTACAAAGAACGGCCTTGAGAACCTGGGATAGCAGCATGTTAGGAAATCAAAATATTATGACGTACTGACAAATAACCATTATCAGTATGTGAAACTTTCAAGTCTTTGTGCAGTTCCTTTGTATTTCTAAACGAGTGGCTGAAGTGGAATATATGAGAAAATGTTTAAATATTTAATCAGAGAATAGTTTTCTTATGATTACAGTTTGGTCTAATCAAATTCTTAATCATTCTTTCCATCATAATTCATCAAAGACCTAACAATTTGTTCCGTAATAAAAAATAAGGAAATAGTGGTGCCGTCAGTGCAATGTGTATTAAGATTCTACACAAAGGCAAATCATTATGCACTCTGCAAAATACTCATGGACTTGGCCCAAGGTCAAGAATGGAGGTAATTGTATCGTCTTGCCTGATTTCAAACGCTGGCGCCAGTTTCCTGTCGTTTCCTAGCCTACTGAAGTCATTTCACTCACGAATCTAATAATTTATCAGTAATGTACAATTACTTTCATCATCGGCGATATTTATTATTGTAAATTATACAGACACAATGGATAATGACGAAAAAAGGAGAATATTCTACGAAAACCAGTTTTCATTTTTTTCGTCACTGCTCCACGTCAGGCTTGCAAAGATTGTAACACGAGTCTCCGAGGAGGGTATGTGGTACATCAGCCCTGCAGATAATCGAGTACTGAAATACTAATAAAATCAGAACATACGGATGTGAAATAAAAACCAGCTATTGAAAAGAAAGTTAAATACAGAATCTATTCAGAGTACATACGAGGCGGTATTCGTAAGTTCTAAGTGAAACATGGACAAAGTTACTATGTCTCTCTAATAATCATTTTTAAACTCCATACATACAATTAGCACAACGGTCATAAAGAAATTATAAGCCTTTAAAAATATAATACTTATCGCAAACTACACTTTAAAAGTACCCATTTCAATAAAGTCTCCTTACTTTCAGTATTTCTTTTTGTTTCATAAATGGGTGATAGTCTAAGGGGACTGATCTGGCGAGTATGGGGAATGGTCAATCGATTCGAAGCTAAATTCATCAATTTTCTGCAACGCAATCGGTGATTTGTGAAGGGGTGCATTGTTTTGCGAGAACAGCATATCGTTAAAGACTTTACCACGACGATTCTCCAAAAACTTTTTTCCCCGAAACTTAGTAAATAATGAAGAATCCCATCGCAGTTTTGTGTCATTATTCCATTTTTCTTTTAAAACCTCATGCGAGAATCTTTTCTGCCGACTTTTTTTAAAGAAACCAAAGTATTTCCACTCTTGTTTGTTCCTTCAGTTTCTGGATCGCACAGATGATCCAGGTTTCGTCCACAGTGACAATACGACCCAAAAAATTAGAAGAATCTTTGTAAAACAACGGCAAATAGACTTTGAAATTGTTACTCGTTTCAGATCAGCGTTAACACATTCAGCGATACATTTAGCAGATAATTCTGTACACATACAAATTATATACTGTACGATGTGAAAGCCAAGTTCATATGAAATTTGCAGTCTTTGATATATGAAGGGGTGGAAATGAGATAGTCCAAAGCCACATTTAACAAAAATGTCTTTTTCGTTTGAGTTCATTTCTTACACATATAGGGAAGCTACTATTAAAATATTACAAAAATTACTCAACAAATGACGTAAGTATACAGTACACCGAAGAAATTATGATACCGCACCTAATAGCAATGGATTCTAAACCTTCAACACGTTCCCCTATAAAATGTTGTCTATGTGGCTTAAGATTACATCACAGTCTAGTATATACAGTCGCGAAGCTTGGGGTGATTTTTTGCATTTCTCGCGATAGTTGCTAGCCGCTTGGAGCGCTGTGTGTACTTGGAACAATAGACTGTGTCACTGCCATCGTGATCTAATACAGACCGTAAGGCAGACCATGTGACTCGCTTAACCCGATCACGAAGGGCGGCGTTTCAACCATATAAATTAAATGGAATGCATAAAAAGTAACATATTTCTCTAAAATGTAGTGTAATTCCATTAATAAAATTTAAAACAATGATTAAGAGACTCTTCAGACACAATTCCTTGCGACTTAAGGTGTAATATTATTTTTGGTGTGAAAATTACGTTGTTCGTATGTCTGATACCTGCTATTTTTCGATTAAATATTGCGAAATTCTTGTACATTCATTTATGCACGATTCAATAATTTTCAGTTGCACCGCACGAATATTTAGATATGTTGAAATTATAGGTTATGTTTACTGTCCCAGTTGCCCTTTTCTGTCTAATTTTAGTGGTCTCCAATGCCCTGCCATTCATATGGAAACATTATAAGTTATGTTTACTATATCTTATATTCCTAAATTCGCAATTATACATTATAATTAAACATAATGTCATGTATGATACTCCGCACATTCAATTTGTCTGTATTTTAATACTACAATTGAGTATTGAATTATTGTATTTATCTACTACCTAAGAGATGAAGTAACAATCGTACGTACACCAATTTCATAAGAGTGGTATGATAAATTTTCTGTCTTTATCAAGGAAGGTAGATGTGCTATATTAAAATCACAATATAAATTCTTTTTTATTAAAACTCAAAATAGCTTCCATTCTAAACTTAAAATGTTGATGCGAAAAGATTATGTTAACATTAAAATAACACAGTTTTGTAATTATTTCTGCAACATATTATGCAACAAGAAGTAAAGGGAACTTATGGACACATTACACTAAATAAAACTTAGCTATGATACGCAATAAAGGTACAATATAATAATTCACTGAGCTCCATACACTGAAATAGAAAACCCGAACATATATTACGGCCTGGTCTAGATCGAAAAGGCATTGACTGTGCCGTATTTCGCATTGTTGTGAACAGTTGTGCAAACTGTGAAATGTTCGTTATCGGTTGTAATAACTGTAAATGGCTAAAATACAATAATTTGAGTAATAATATGGGACAAGAAGACGTTTGTTGCACTATAAATTCTAAGAAAAAGAGGTCAGTGTTATCATTCCGAAAGATCCAGGAAGGTGAGTTTATAAAATATAATATATACTTTATGAAAAAATATAACCTTATGTATTTCGTATTTCAGTAGTGGAAGGAAGGTATTAATTTTTCAAAAGAACACGATATCAAAAGTATAATACATTTAATCGTCTGCTAGGGAAAGTCTCTGTGATGAGGCGATAGTAGCGATCCTGGTGGTGAGCAACTATCTATGGATGCATATTTCAACTGTCTATGTTTGCATATTTAGTAAGTATTGAGCTTCGCAATTGTATATACTAAACTGTGATTACATCATTCTCACCCCTTCATATGACTAAACTCAATTCATCGTCCGGGTGGGATGGATGATTTTTCAGGACGTAAAAATTCGGAACGCTAGTTCTCCGAGAGAGACTTTTAAACCGTGTATCTCGCGTCGGAGTTTTCTAGAACATTAAAAACTTTCAAAACTAAATTAGAGCCTCTGGACCAAATTTCTCTTCTCTCGTGTCCTAATAATACTTTAGATAAATAGTAGGTGGCGTTTGAGACGATGAGTTTACCACTTGTTCCTCTACCCTATCGGAAAATAAGTGTAACTAAATTCCTTGTAGGTACTGAAACCTCCGTCAGGGGGAAACTATGTTCAGGCATCGAAATGATGGGTTAAATACGTACAGCTGGCAAAAGAAAAAGTGGCCGCTCTCTAGAAGCAAAGTTCCCTTCGGATATCTCCCCTACAATTCGGAAATACGCGATGTTACATGTTGTTGGAACACTTTACTGTTGTAGCGTATTGGTAGCGTTTCGGGTTGGTATTAGTGAGGTCGTGCGTTCAAACGCAAGCTGGTGCTTTTTATGTCTTTTTTGTTTTGTTTTTAAGAGAAAGAGAAAATAATTTTTTCTGTCTTTTTTATGACTTCCAGTAATTAACATCAGGTTCATGAATGTATTATGCCATGAATTAATCATTATTTATTATGACATTATGGCTGCAAATGGAAAGAAAGATTATATTCAACAAAAATATATTTCTTGGCATAAACAAAACAAACTTACTGGCGTCTGTCTTAGAAAATTAAAAAAAAAAAAAAAAAAAGACACGATTCAATATTTAGTTCATCTTCCTCCCATCTCGATCACATGTTGCAGTCGAGTGGGGATGGAATCGACTAATCTCTTCAGTTTTCAGCCTCGGCATTCCAGACATCCTGGACGAGTTTCCACAAACCATCAGAACGTCTTAGAGGGGGATTGGGCCAATTTTTTCGCATATGCTTCTTTACTTGTGCTCCCGTAGCTCAGTTTGAAGAACGTTGGAATTTAGATGTCAACGTCTCAGGTTCAAATCCTCGTCAGTCCTAATTTTATTGTGTTACAGGATAGTATAATGTAATAATATAAGAAAAAACTAACATTAGTATTATGTAACTGTATTGTTTCAAATATAACATTAAATTTATTTTATTTATATCGCTGAAGAACGATAACAGGATATAAATGATAACTTGAATATTACTTATATCGCTAAAGAACTATAACAGAATACAATTGATACGGTAACTTGAATATTATTTATATCGCTAATGAACGATAACAAAATAAAATTATAATTTAAATATTATTTATAACGCTAAAGAAGGATAACAGAATGCAAGTGATGACTTTAATATTATTTACATCGCTAAAGAACGATAACAGAATACAAAATATGATAACTTGGATATTATTTATATCGCTAACGAACGATAACAAAATAAGATTAACTTGAACAAGACTCGAACTCACAATCTTCGAATCATTAAGCCAGCTCTCTACCGCTGCTCTACGAGACGCAGATATCGAATAACTTCATAGTTCCGAAACTGTTTCTACATGTGCATTGCATCGTGTAATATCACCTTGATCTGAAGTGGTTGGTTGATTGAAGTGAGAGAAGAATTATCAATTAAATAGTAAGCCTACACTATGATAATCGCGTCCTTGCAAGGGCTCTTATAACTGCTGCATGGTTCAATACGGTCTACCTTTGCAGTTTACCCACAAAGACAGAAACAACTCTAATATTCGTTAAACCGAATACAGAGACATTCCGCGAGACGGAAGAGCTTTGCATACCAACTACAGCGCCAGGCGTTCAATATCAATGTATAATTTATATCTTTTTGTGCACGACTCTACTTCGTATTACCAGCGAATAGGGATTATAAAGAATGGACACTTCGCATCGGCACTTTTGATGTAGCCGGACTGATTTCAATGACCTTCAAGCCAGCTAAAGCGTGAGATTCTGCTTTCTCCCTAGAGTTGGCGCTGACATCACACCAGCTAGCAGTCGACACAGCGGAAATATAACACATAATTAATACATCTAGGTACATTATGTACTCAAATAAAATAAATTGGATCCATAAAATAATAAACCCATCATTAGCTGTAATGTCTAGATTCTAGAGTTCCTTTATAATGAGAGTTGAGACGTTGACCCCAACAACAATTAAAATATGTAATGATTTGATAGCGCTGAAAATGGAAAAACAAAACTCTTATGAGAAGTAAAACCATATACCTATATTATAATATATACAAATATTAAACGATTTGATACATAATTTTATAATGTATATTATTTTATAATATAATTTATTATATCTGAAATATAAAAAAATATTATTAGAACTAGTTTGTCACCGAGAAATAAGGAAAAGCTGTTAACTTGAATCTATTTGAAGCTAAGCGTTACTGGATTATGCAATAAGGTAGGCGATGTTTGGATCCTGTGTCTCAACTCTATTCTCAATTATTATCTTAGCGTATGTTCGATTACACTAACCTCTAGCGCTTGAAAGTGGAACTAAACGCTGACGCAAAGAGAAACAAAACACAGGAAAATTAGCTCAGTGTCCATTCTTTATAATCCCTATTCGCTGGTATTACCGCCAATCGAGAGATACTCTTACAGCGTAAGAAACAGCTTGTAATGGAAAGAAATAGTTATGTTGAGAATTAATTTCTACTTATACGAAATTATCGTAACATAATAGCAAGTTAAACACACTGATCTTATATCTGTTTACAGTATATGTTAGTTTAACGGTACCGCTACTGTGAGACTCTGACATAAGAATACATGATAAATAACATTTGACACAAAATATATATCGAGGAAGATAGTGATGATTGAGGTTTTGATAACTATATTAGCTTTGTGATAAAACATGGAATCTTGGGAGTCCAAATATAAGCGGTAAAAGCCAAAACTTTTCTTCTAAAGTAAAGCTCTATTGTGTTGAACTAGTCTTAATTATAATTTCCAATAGGTCTGCTCTACGTACGCTTAAGGTGATGATTTGGTTCTAAATTGCTGAAGTGGCTGAATTTAAACATTAGAAAATCACCACTACATCGTTAGAAGATGAGAGTTATCCCTAAAGATTGAACTCTTCCAGTGGTCACCCCTGGAATTTATCATTGCTGTGTGTGCTTGAAAAATATTGACACTTCGTAGAAAATATCTTACGGGGACTTCCGTAGGACGTGTCATTGAAAACCCAAGCGAACACAATGCGACTTTTATGCGGAAGAAGGCCGCAAAATATAGATATTATGCATTATGGCGTACCTTCTTCGGTATATCATCGCTTAGTATATCGGCAATGGGGCACCACTTTTGCTTACCAATTCATACAGAAGGGTAGACGCGGTCTGGCTATATAAACAACGAAGAAATTGAAATGCGTGGAGGGAAGTATGTTAATGCACTTACTATGAAGTTTTATTAATGAAATTAAATACAATTTATATTTTACTTTAGCTTAGAGCACACCGAAATAAATAATAATAATAATAATAATAATAATAATAATAATAATAATAATAATAATAACAATAACAATAGGTATAGCACATACGAACCAGTGAACAAGTAACGTTGCTGTGAATTTCCGATTACGATATGCGATTTAACTTGCCAGTCTTCGGCCATAAAAATGTGATTTTTCCTTATAGTGTTACAATTAAACGTAGGCCTATTGTGTAACGAAACAAAAATATTACAGCTAATTAAAACACTTGGATTTCTTGTAGCACGGGACACTGAAACTTCTAACTTGCAGTTTTCTGTTCTAGGTGCGGGAATCTGTAACAGGTTAGGTTAGTTCAGGTTTTCCTATGTCTAGCACAGCGGTGACCAAAGCGGGTGTCGTGATTACATCGTGTAGGCTAATCACAGATATTCAAACGGGTATGAGGAGTTTCCTGTACATTGCTGTGTTTTTCTTTCACGTACTGAAGGCAAGCAGTGGCGGTATCATGTCTCTCTACAAACTCTGTCTCTACAAGCAGTAAGAGGTCGTTTCGTAAAGAATGAGAAGGATAACTTTTTTGCTGTTCTGTCGGACAAAATGTAATATGTTTACTTTGCTCAACGGTTCAATTAGGAGTATATAGAAACATTAATTGCCACGCTGAATAATGTATTATTATTATTATTATTATTATTATTACTGACCACTAAGTATGTGTTTCTATAATTCTTCTGTACGTGCATGAATATTGATATTTTTAAATCTTCTCCCTAGAAGGATAAAATTATTAGGTTTTATCTCAATTTTAATCTTCTTAATCTTTAGATGAGGGAAACTATTTATTAGTTATTCGTTTAATAATAACATTATAGAAAAACTGATTCAATATTATGTGCCAACGAACTGTTAAACGCCAGGAATTGACATATCTTAAATCATAGCTAGGAAGAAAAAGATGAAATAAATAAATGTAGGGAACTCAATTACTTAATGGAGTTTGAAATATCTCGTGCTCTAAAGTCTTAATAGAACAGAATTTCTTAAATGATGATGATGATGATGATTAAAATAGCTTAAATAACTTGTTCATAAGAAGTTTTTAATTTTGAAAAACTACGAATTTGTCGACCAAGAATCGAGAGAAGAATTTAGAAAATTCTTAATTATATTCAAGAGGAAGGTTAAAAAAAAAAAAAAAAAAAGCAAGAAAAATCTAATATTATTCAGTGGCTCTTGATGACAGCAGTGACATTACTGACACAGCAAAGCTTGAGATTTTTATTCGTGGGATTGATCAAGATGTTAGTACAGGAACCAACACTGGTTGTAGTTTTCACGCCAAGTACCTTTCCTCAGTCTCCATACTTCATAGGCTGTCTGCCGCATGTAGGCCTAATCACTGCAGCTCAAGTTTTGGTCACCGCTGGTCTAGCATATACGAATCTGTGACAGGTTAGGTTAAGCTAGTTTAGACTTTTGGTATGCCTTGCACATAGCCTACTAAGTGAAGTGAAATGTGCGTTTCGCGCTCTTTTGAAGTATTCTACCTTTTTATTTAACGTATTAAATCACTTTTAGGTTACCTACACCGATCTTTAAATTCTTTCCAATTTTTAGCTATTTTCTTGTATGTTTTCAAGTCAACTAACGTCCTATATAAATTCTGCACATTCAAAATTACCTTCCCTCGGAAAATTAGACCATTTTTCCACTTTTTTCGTCAAAAAAAAAACCTTCAGTGTCGCGTGCTATAGAACACGCAACACTTTCTCCTGTGACGGGAACTGGGTTAATATTTTTATTCCGCGGATGGGGAAAATGCCTATCGTGCAATCCACTTCCTCGAGGACTGGGTTCTCCTAGGTGAGTTGCCCACCAAGATTTTTTTAAGAGTCTCGACTCTCCCGAAATTTCGCCAAAGAGACCGTGATCTGTGATGCTAGAACAGGCAAAATTGCTTACTCTTTGTAGTGACGACAATGCAAATAAGTAAAGACGCTATGACAAATTTAATGTGCTCGTTTGTACAGGGTGCGTCAGAAAGAACGGATGGATTTCACATGGCAAGAAAATTGTAAGGATTCGTCAAACCAAAAATTTATTGTTATCAACAGATTCACCAATACATGCAGTTTATTTATGGAAAACAACATCATCCATATGATGTCCTTGGCTTTCAATACAGGCATCGAGGAGTTGTTTGAAGTTCGTCATCACTTTCACAGTTGTAGCTGGTGGAATTGCTACGATTTCTTCACGAATCGCAGTCTTCAGTTCGTCCAGTATATGTGATCGATGTTTACAATTTACGCCTTCAAATGGTCCCAAAGAAAGAAGTAGCAGGGCGCGACAACATACCGTAACCCAGGACAATCTCAGTGCAATAGCATGTTTGCGGGTTGATCTTTGAGGTGGCCGGAAAACCTAGTGTCTGTCTCCACATTTACACGTGTACACGCGCTCCGTGTTCGTCCAGGTGATTTCTTCTTTAATGTTGAACCTATGATACGAAATGAAGCCACCTACCGCAAAATTGTATTCCGAGTTGGAACCCTAGCGTGATATCCGATGTCGAAATGAGTCCTGAGTGATGATAACAGACTCTTCATTTTTCAAAAATGTCTCTACAATGAAAGCACATTGTATGTCAGACCAACACCATATTCTCAACTAAAACTGCATTCTCTGGCTGACCCAACAGTCGTGATTCCCCTCACTGTATCCCTCCCCTCGCTGCGTATCAATAGTTTGAAATCCATCCGTTCTTTCTGACGCTCTCTTTAGTATAAGTGAAGAAATTTGTTTGTGGCATCAGGTCCTCGCATAAACAGGTGTGTTGAAAGTGGAAGCATTATCAAATGCCGTGTCAAGAAAGGAGGTCATTACCTGCCGCCAGCAAAAACGGGAACTTGACAATACTCTTTCTACCTCACACTATTCTAAGCAAATGCTGTAATATTCCTGCAGTGCAATCCAGTGATGTACTGTAAAAATTAACATGTTACATCAGAGGTATTTAGGAGAAAATTTAATGTAAATTTCTTTATCCTTCCTTTCAAAGCGACATCTATGTACCTTTGCCTTTAGCGTGCCTTTGTTATTTTAATCGTTTACTTTATGTTATATGATCACATTACTTAAAAGCTTTATTATTGGAGTTACTAATCGAAGACAAAAGTTCGCGGCCACATCACTGTCGCGCATGGGAGGTAAAGAGGTAGGATTCCCAGGTTTTGAAAGCAAAAAGGGGTGATTTCAGTGTCATTCTCCGAATCCCGCCGAGTTAACTGTGTGGTAGCGCATCTGCCTCCAAACTAATCGGCCCGGGTTCGATTCCTGGCGGGGTCAGAAATTTTCATATAGCTATAATTTCTACCTCGGGACTTCTAATCACTAAATTGTGCACCGATATGCCTGGATTAAATCCAAAATCTCTCAGCAGTGCATATGAAGAGAAGGCATATGTCACTGTTAATAGTGATTCATCCGTCTGCCTCTTCGGTGCTATTCGATAGGAGTAGGGTATGTGCCGGCACCGGGTTTCTCCTTCTCACCATCATCCTCATCCATTCCCTACACTACATCTACACGAGCACATACACATACACTCACACTCACCCTAGTACACGAAATAACTCTTCATAGATCACATCATACATAACGTGGCCCGTCGAAGTGGTGTGCAACCTGAAAAGGGATCACAGTCCTGCCAGCTATCCGCAGTATGCGGAATTCGAATTACGCAAGTGAAGTGGGTAGGCATTAGACAATTAGATACACAAAATAATCATTCTCTGACTGTCTTTTATATAAAAAGAATCCAGTACTTAATTTTATAAGGGGTTGAGTGGACCTCAGAACCGATGCCGAGAAATCCCATCTTTAACTAGACTTGAATCCTGGCAATTCCTGAATCACTAGTAAAAGTTCGTAATTCTTACAAGAACGACGATCATTTGGTCAAAACGTCAAATGTGTGATTAGCAATAATAATAATAATAATAATAATAATAATAATAATAATAATAATAATAATACCACCAGTACTACACAGTGACAAACAAGCTATTGGGCTTTACAGAATAATCATTTCATATTCTGAAGCCTCTTGATTTTCTAGCTATTTAATAATTTTATTGACATAAGCATCATTTAATTTATTGTAATACTCCGTTAAATGTTTAAAATATATCTGTGATATTAACTCCACTTCAGTTGGAAAATGGAAACGGAGGTTCCATAATTATTTTAATTTTTGCATGATGTTATGGAAAAAAAAATTGTAATCTTATAAAATCTTGACTTGTTCCACATCTTAAAACTTCAGTGCTAATGTAAGATCTATGAAATACAATGAAATGAAAATGGAAGCTTATTTCATGGTCTCTACTCAGATAAGAAATGCGAATAAAATGGCTTATAATTAACCTCAGTTGCTATTAGGGCCTCTTCTTTTTCTAATTTTTATAAATGACCTTGACCCCATAATAAAAGGAATAGGTTATCCTAGACTATTTGCAGATGACACAAGTATCATAATTACAGACAAGAACTTTGCCACAGTCAAATATAAAACAGAAATAATTCTGCTTAAAATTTATGACTGGTTTATAACCAATAAACTAGCATTAAACATTAATAAAACTAACATAATTCAATTTAAAACCACTTCAAATTTAATCTCTGAAACATTGGACACAACTATCAACAATATACCTCTACTAGAAACATCAACAACCAAATTTCTTGGTTTGCATATTAATAATACAATAAAACTGAAAAATCATATCAAAGAAATAACCCTCAAACTTAGCTCAGCATGCTTCGCAATTAGGTCGTTACAACAATTTCTAAACAGCAGTATCTTAAAGACAATATATTTTGCCTATTTTCATTCCATTATGTTCTACGGAATAATATTTTGGGGAAATTCTGCAGATAGTAAAAATATATTCTTGTTACAAAAAAGAGCCATTAGAATAATAGTTGGAGCAAAGGCTAGAGAATCATGTAGATTATTTTTAAAAAAAATTTGGAGATTCTAACCTTAACAAATCAATACATATACTCTATAATAAATTTCCTCTTATGTAATAAAGAAAATTTTCCAGCTAACTCAGTCATACATAGTATAAATACCCGCAGAAAGAATGATTTTCATACGCCTTCATCAAATTTATCATGCTATCAAAGGGGAGTACGTTACATGGCGATAAAAATGTTCAATAGTCTTCCTGAAGACATTAAGAATCATAGCCAAAACCCTGCATTGTTTAAGGTAAAACTAAAAAAATACTTAATATCTCACACTTTCTATTCTGTAGATGAATTCTTGACATTTCACAGTACTCTGTAAGTATTTTAATACTATTAAATGGTAAACGTATTACATTGTATAACATATTATTGTTATTAAGGTATTAATTCTGTACATATTTCATATTTGCATTTTATATGCATTGCATTTATATTTAAACGTAAGAATTGGACATGTTCTTTATTCTATGCTATAAAGCAAAATATAAGAATATTATGGAACGAATAAATCTATCTATCTAACAAAATCAATGGAGATTAAATAATATAAAAATATATATAAAATCTATTTATAATGGCAAAAAGACAAGTGAATATTTAAAAATAGACAATAGTCAGCCCTAGCTGCAAAGTAATATATTATACTTCTACCACACTGTCAGTTATTTCTTAACTCAACATGCAGCAGTAATGCATATGTTACCTTCATCCCTTGAAGACATTTTCTTGTGTTCCGACCCGACTTCAATCAGTGCCCACAACGTACTACCGCTCCAGCTGACAGGTGGAGACTGAACACTGTCACGCGTCGTTGACTACTTTAGTCGGTTACCTAGCCTTGGCAGTCGTGTATAAAAACATGTTCTTCCAGTTTGGAAAGTGGCAGAGGGGAATCTCTGCCTTGAAAATATGTGGACACATCAAGATGAATAGAGCATCCTGCTGTTTGTTTCATCGAAATGTTATTGATGTTTCTTCAGAATTGCAAACTCAATGATACTGTATATTGTCTCATTTTCTATTTAGATAATTATACAATCACATCTCCCTTGATTACATAATTTATAACAGGTTTTTAAATTGGAATAGGCCTATAAAAGAAACATGCATTCAATTTAACATTCACATTCGATATGCATATAATTGTCTTGTACTATGACTCAAGCGGCAGTTTTTTGCTACAAACATAACGCATTCGGGTTTGATTCCCGACAGGGTAATAGAGTTTTATCTCTCTTCCATAAAAACTGAATATGTATTCCATATCTCTCCCTTCCACGTATCCTCCGATGGTGGTAGTCGACTTCTAAATATTTATAATCTGCTTCAAATCTCCTACATAAGGCATGGATTAATAATAGAATGATACGACATAGCTAGATCCCTGTATCATCTCGCGTAGAGCAACGAATTGAGGCATATAGTATAAATATATTTTTAAAAGTAAACACTAATCAACGCCGAATAAATATGGGAAATGCCTGTTATTATTCGGTTGAGAAGCTTTTGTCATCCAGTTATAATTCTGCAGTGCTTGGGAAAAGTGACATAAGTCAGTTTTCACAAATCTTTTTTGATAATTTATTCACAACTTACACTGGTTTATGTCGATTTATAATGGGAGGAATACCTATGTATTTTTCCAAGCGAACAGATGTTCCGTAAGTTGTCAATAAATTATCAAAAAATGTTTGTCGAAGCTGACTTGTGTCACTTTTCCCGAGCATTACAGAATTTATAAAACTGTTATATTTCCGGTTGTTATGCATGGTTATGAAACTTGAACTCTCACTTTGACAGAGAAATAGAGGCTAAGAGTGTTTGAGAATATGCTGCTTAGGAAAATATTTGGAGCTAAGAGGGATGCAGTTACAAGAGAATGGAGAAAGTTACACAACGCAGAATTGCACGCATTTTATTCTTCACCTGACATAACTAGGAACAATAAATCCAGACGTTTGAGGTGGGCAGGGTATGTAGAACGTATGAGCGCATATACAGAATGTATCAAAACATGTGGGAAAGCTCTGAGGAATTGATAGAGGACTTTAAAAAAAGCAAAAAAGTTCATATAAACATATGGTCAATTTCGTTTAGTTTTTTAATTACAGTCATTATTATTTGTGGTGTATATAATATCTGTGACGATAAAGTTTAATTTACAACTTACAATACTTTTTTCTTATACAGAAACTTATAACTTCTAAAAAAAAGTGTTCAAAATGGTCACCATGAGGTCTAATACAGACTTCTGAATGCCGCATCATCGACTACCTTACTCTCTCCCCATTACAGGCGTCTGCTTCCTTCTTCAAGTCGCTGGCGAAGAATTTCCACGTTATGAATAAGTCTGAAATGCACAATGCACTTTAAATAACTCCATAAGTAGAAATGCAATGGATTGAGATCGGGAGAACGAGCAGGCCAGGATGTCGGTCCCTAACGACCTATCCATTTATTTGGGAATGCTAATTTAAAATTGCTCTAGCAGCAAGAGCAAAATGAGGCGGTGCCCCACCATGCATGAACCACATGCGCTGAATTAAGTTCAGTGGAACTTCTTCCAACAAGACATTTGAGAGTAATTTGCTAAAAAGTCGCAGTATGATGCTGTCAATGTTCCAGGTAAAATGAAAGGACCGAACTGTTGTTGGTGTCTTGTTTTCAAAATTGCTTTGAGATATCTGTCAACCCATACATGAATATTGTGAAAATTATGCACTCCATTTCTGATAAACTTCGTTTCATCGGTGAAGATTAAAAGTGTTGATCCTGAACACAAGTTTATTGTAACCAGGTAAACAATGCTGCCCTGGGTAGAAGGTCAGCTTCACTAACACTAAGACCTTGGACTCTTTGAAGGTGATATGGATAAAAGAGTTGTTCTCGCAGAATTCTCTACACTGCCATATGACTCACATTCTCGATTGCTGCTATTATCTCTGGTGCTGCTCTCGCTATTATAATAGTCTAGTATATACAGTCACGAAGCTTGGGATGATTTTTTGCAATTCTCACGGTAGTTGCTAACCGCTTGGAGCGCTGTGAGTACTAGGAACAATAGACTGTGTCACAGCCATCGTGATCTAATACAGGCCTTAAGGCAGACCATGTAACTCGCTTAACCCGATCACGAAGGGCGGAGTTTCACCCATACAAATTAGTTGGAATGCATAAACAGTAACATATGTTTCTCTAAAATATAGTGTAATTCCATTAATAAAATTTAAAACAATGATTACGAGACACTTCAGACAATTCACTTGCGAGTTAAGTTGTAATATTATTTATGGTGTGAAAATTACGTTTTTCGTATGTGTAATACCTGCCTTTATTTCGATTAAATATTTCGAAATTCTTGTACATTCATTTATGCACGATTCAATAATTTTCAGTTGCACCGCACGTATATCTAGATATGTTGAAATTATAGGTTATGTTTACTGTACCAGTTGCCCCTTTCTGTCTAAATTTAGTGATCTCCAATACCTTGCCATTCATATGGAAATTATAGGTTATGTTTACTATATTTAACTTATATTCCTAAATTCGCAATTATATATTAAGCATAATGTCATGTATGATACACATTCAGTTTGTATTTTAATACTACAATTGAGTATTGAATTATTATATTTATCTACTACTTAAGACACGAAGTAACACAACTGTACGTACACTAATTTCATAGGAGTCGTATGGTAAATTTTCTGTCTACAATTGACAGGTAGATGTGCTAAATTAAAATCACAATATAAATTATATAAGTTCTTTTCTATTAAACCTCAAAATAGCTTCAATTCTAAACTTAAAATGTTGATGCAAACAGATCATGTTAACATGTAAAATTCTCTTCACATTAAAATAACACAGGTTTGTAATTATTTCTGCAACATATTATGGAACAAGAAGTAAACGGAACTTATGGATATATTACACTAAATAAAACTTAGCAATGATACGCAATAAAGTTTATAATATTTCACTGAGTTCCATACACTGAAATAGAAAACTCGAACATATGGTACATTACGGTTCGGATCGAAAAGGTATTGACTGTGCCGTATTTCGCATTGTTGTGAAAAGTTGTGTAAACTGTGAAATGTTCGTTATCGGTTGTAATAACTGTAAATGGCTAAAATACAATAATTTGAATAATAATATGAAACAAGGAGACGTTTGCAGTACTATAAATTGTAAGAAAAATAGGTTAGAGTTATCCTTCGTCCGAAAGATCCAGGAAGGTGAGTTTATAGAATATAATATACTCGTATATTTTATGAAAATAATATATAAACCTTATGTATTTCATATTTCAATAGTGGAAGGAAGGTGTTAATTTTTTCAAAAGAACACGATATCGAAAGTACAACACATTTTATGGTCTGCTAGGGAAAGAGTCTGTGATGAGGCGATAGTAGCGATCCTGGTGGTGAGCAACTATCTATGGATGCATATATCAACTGTCTATGTTTGCATATTTAGTAAGTATTAAGCTTCGTGACTGTATATAGTAGACTGTGCTATTATCCTCAATATTATTGAGGACTCATTCCTCTAAGTTAGGTGTTCTGGAACTCCTTGGTCTTCCACCATCTGAAACACGTTTTTTTAAAAGAACCTGTTTCCACAAGACAGTCCTTTGGAACGTCTTGTTGTTGGATAAACGCCTATTAGGAAATTGTTCAGCATATAAATGCCTTGCTTCATTTGCATTGCAATTAGCTCGTCCATGCATAAGGTGCATTTCTGCCATTTTCTGATCAGAGTACTCCATTTCACCACTAGTTGTAATATAATTATTACACTCAAAATAACAAAATTTCACAATATATTATGAATAAAAATTCTAGCATATGCCTTATGTTAATTTTGTTATGGCAACTGTCATCAGTTGGCTTTGAATACAAAACAAATCAACAACGACTTAAATATAGAAGAAAATTACATGTGGCTTGTTTATCATTATAGATAAGATTATGTACACCAGAAACAATGGCCGTAACTAAACAACTAACAGCAAACATCCTGATGGGGGCAGGTAAAAAAGTTGTTTTTTTTTTTATTTCACAATGTTAATAATGTCAAAAGGAGTGCTTATACAAATTTTGGCCACTCGACCGCAATTACGAGAGCCGTAAAAATTAAGTTCGCCAGGGGCCGTTAACAGAAAGAAAACACAATTTCATTCGAAAAATTTATTGGAACAGACACAGCAATTGTTAAGGTATTTTTCAAAATATTCCCCACCGGAATTGAGATATTTGTCATATCATGGGATCGACAGAGAGGTGCAGACGGCTGTCAAACGCTGGTTCCGATCCCAGGCGGCTGACTTCTACGACACAAGGATACAAAAATTGAACTCATGGTATGACAAATGTCTCAATTCCAGTGGGGGATACGTTGACAAATAGCGCAACAACTGCTGTATCTGTTTCAATAAATTTTTCCATGCAAATGTGCTTTTTTCTGTAAACGGCCCCAGGGAAAGTCACTTTCTGGACGGTCTCGTAATTGCGGTCGAGTGGCCAAAATTTGTATAAGCACTTCTTTTGACATTATTAACATGGTGGAAGAAAAAAAATTAACTTTATCTGCCCCCATCAGAATGTTTGCTTGTAAACGAAATTGACCATATGTTTATATGAGCTTTCTTGTTTGTTTTCAGGTTTAATTCCCCAGAGCTTTCCCACATGTATTGATACACCTTTCATTCATTCATTCATTCATTCATTCATTCATTCATTCATTCATTCATTCATTCATTCATTCATTCATTCATTCATTCATTCATTCATTCATTTATTCATTCATTTATTTTATTCCATAGATCTTACATGAGCAATGAAGCTTTAAGATGTGGAATAAGTCAAAATTTTACAATATTACAATTACAATTTTTACAAATTTTTACAGTTTTACAATTTAGTAATTTTCTACAATTTTTACAATTTTGTGCAATTTTTTACAATATTTTGGCGAGATGTAGTGAGATGAGGTGAGGTCCGAGGATTCGCCAAAATATTACCCGGCATTTGCCTTTTGGTTGGGGAAAACCTCGGAAAAACCCAACCAGGTAATCAAATCAAAGGAGGTAATCAAATCAAAGGGGTTGATGCCGAGGACTCGCCATAGACCATCCGGCTTCAGTCCCACGGCTGTGGAAACCTAACCTAACCTTATAGAGGTGTTAGGAGGCCGGAGAGAAAAAAACCTTTGAGAAGGCTGAGACGTAGATGGGAGGATAATATGATAATGGATTTGAGAGAGATGGGATATGATGCTAGGGACTGGATTAATCTTGCTCATTGTCAGGATAGGGACCGATCGCTTATGTGAGGGCGGCAATGAACCTCCGGGATCTTTAAAAGCCATTTATAAGTAGGTAACGCTATAAAATAAGTATACCTGAACATATTTATCCTAAAGACACACCCAGATGTTGTAAGCATTACGTTTTTATGAACATAATGTAGTTTGTTTTCTCTTCAGATCATTTGGAACTGGCTGTTATTCTTGGGTTATGAAAAGACAATAATTGGTTTTCCAAATCACACCCCAATTCTTCGATGCGCCCTGTTACAGTATTTCGTAAAAGACTTACAGATTTAAACATATTTACTAAATTGGAGCATACTTCCTCAGCTGCTAGTATGAAGCAGTTTTTGATGAATTCTCCTTCACTAAATGACTTCATATTTATCTAGTAAGTTCCGAAATTCTGTACGAAAGTTTGAGAACATTCTCAATATTAGGAACATAATAAGCTTGTGCTTTCAAATCTTCAAATTTCTGTCATCTAGCTTCGCCTGGAAACAAACAATCCTGAATAATAATATAACTATTACAAATTATATTAAAATGTGATTAACTCATAATGAACACACAAACAACATACAGTTTAACGTTGCTATTTACATACCTAATTAAAATGTGTTTACTTACTTACTGGCTTTTAAGGAACCCGGAGGTTCATTGCCGCCCTCACATAAGCCCGCCATTGGTCCCTATCCTGAGCAAGATTAATCCAGTGTTTATCGTCATATCCCACCTCCTCAAATCCATTTTAATATTATCTTCCCATCTACGTCTCGGCCTCCCTAAAGGTCTTTTTCCCTCCGGCCTCCCAACTAACCCTCTATATGCATTTCTGGATTCGTCCATACGTGCTACATGCCCTGCCCATCTCAAACGTCTGGATTTAATGTTCCTAATTATTATGTCAGGTGAAGAATACAATGCGTGCAGTTCTGTGTTGTGTAACTTTCTCCATTCTCCTGTAACTTCATCCCTTTTAGCCCCAAATATTTTCATAAACATCTTATTCTCAAACACCCTTAACCTATGTTCCTCTCTCAGAGTGAGAGTCCAAGTTTCACAACCATAAAGAACAACCGGTAATATAACTGTTTTATAAAATTCTAACTTTCAGATTTTTTGACAGCAGATTGGATGATAAAAGCTTCTCAACCGAATAATAACAGGCATTTCTCATATTTATTCTGTGTTTAATTTCCTCCCGAGTATCATTTATATTTGTTACTGTTGCTCCAAGATATTTGAACTTCTCCACCTCTTCAAAAGATAAATTTCCAATTTTTATATTTTTTCCATTTCGTACAATATTCTCGTCACGAGACATAATAATATACTTTGTCTTTTCGGGATTTACTTCCAAACCTATATCTTTACTTGCTTCAAGTAAAATTCCCGTGTTTTCCTAATCGTTTGTGGATTTTCTCCTAACATATTCACGTCATCCGCATAGACAAGCAGCTGATGTAACCCGTTCAATTCCAAACTCTCTCTGTTATCCTGGACTTTCCTAATGGCATACTCTGGAGCAAAGTTAAAAAGTAAAGAGAAAATGTGTTTACCGTAGTCATTATTGTGGTAGCCTATTTATTAAAGGAATATGGAGCAGTGGTTGGGATCCTTAACAGACAAAACCAAATCGATTCAATAGAAAAGGTCCAACGGAGGACAGCAAAATATGTCAAAATGGGAAAGGGACATGGGGAAAAGATAGTAAAAGACTTAGGGTGGGAATTTCTCAAATCACGGCGACGAAAACCAGACTGACCGCATTGTTTAAGGCACAAATGGACAAATGGACTGACATCAATGCTAGATTAGTGACACCATCATACTTAGGCAGGGCTGATCATATTAGGAAGTTTAAATGTAGAAAACAAAGAACGGGCGTGGCAAAATTTTCTTTTGTTAACCGCACAAAAATAGACTGGAACAGCTTAAGTGCGGCAATCTTAAGGGTGGTCCTCTCAAAATCAATATATTTAAGGAAAGGTTGAGAAGATTAGACGAAAATTTAATTGTAGGTGCGGTGTAATTATCTAAGTTGTGTCATGCAACTAATTAAGTTGATATATAATTAATTAAGGTGATATGTAATTACTTAAGTTGATAATAGTTGGGCTTAATACACATGCCGAAGCAGAGGTGGACGATCATCCAACCGGAATGGAGGTATCGTGTGGATAGCACGATGAGCCCCCCAGCCGTTATAGCTGGTTTGCGTAACCGGATTTCGCTAACTATCATAGCTCCCCAAGTGCATCGCGATGCTGGTGGGCACTGGTACCATACAGTGGCCGAAATTTCATGAGAAAATTTCTTCCCCCATGAGGACTCGAACCAGCGCGCATTCCAGGATGCCTCAGACCACGACGCCGCGGCGTGGGACAAGTTAGGTTTAGTTTTGCTTATAGTAGGCGTTATTATAGCATAGTTTTTATATTTTATAGTCCTACGTTTATTGCATTTATTTATAGTTAGAAATAAATTTACGTTTATTTTATTTTTTATTGCTGTAATTATTGTAAATTTTATTAATATAATTATTGTAATGTTATTATTGTATATTATACATCACTGCCACCGGATGTATACCCAATTGTAGTGTTAATACATACATACAGTACATACATACAAATGTCGAAGCACCGACAATAAAAAGAAATAAAGTGACTATGATACGTACATAATACCCTAAATCATATATACCCAGATACGTCGGCCTTACAGGCTTTGAAGTTAACAAGTTTTGTCAGGTTTACTACGCTGCCATCTAGTTGTTACATAAGGAGTCAGTCATAATTCCCATTTGAATTGCATTAGCGACTGTACTGCCATCTCGTGTTCGTTTACGGCGGACAGGTGGCGATCCTGGCGGTTGTTCTCTTCAAAGTGCTGCCGATTTTAACATAGCGATGAGTTATCTGTTACATATATGATCCAGGATAACACATAATATTATAGCGCATCGAGAAACTGAACTCTTAGACAGTTGTTGAAATAGATTTTGAAAGAAAAAGATTTTGAAATATCACAATTCAATTTTACCACTTGTTGACACTTGGTGCAAGTTTATTATTGTAAAAACAACTTCTCATTTCTTGCAAGCCACGTAGCCTATTACTCATCTGGTACTCGGTCATCGCTATTTATTACAACTAGTAGCAGGCAATAACTATATTTCGTAGCTAACAACCTATAAATCACACTGCAATTGGCGCATAAATAGGTCTTCCAAACAGGTTACATCCCCATGAGATAACTGTGCTTAAATAGAACATCAAGCAATAATAATAACATTAAAGAGAATACTGGGATGCAGTAAAAAATGAATTTAGAGATTTTGACGGAAAATATGTTTTCAAAATCACTGAAAACAAAGAATTAGTTCTGGACATGCCTTCAGTTTTTCAATCTTTTTTTTTTTCCGACTAATAGCGATTTCTCCTAATTACTATCGGATTTCTTTATAGATAATATAACTTTCTAAGCATACGATTTTTGTATATGAATATTCTCGAGTTTTTCAGCAATTTCTGTCCGCGGCAAATATCACTACTATGTTGGAAATGATGTCGGGAACTGTTGAAACCGAAATTCCTTCTGAAGTTGTTATTAAAGCCAAACCATTGGGGCAACATTTTAATTGTCTTTCTTCTTATTTTTTTTCTTCCCTTCAAGTATTAGGCCAAATGGCCTGTTACGATCTCACAGTTGAATTTTCAATGCAGCGCTTCTTTGGACGACCGAGAGATCTCTTCCCGTTTGGACGATAGTGGAGCATGACTTTTGGGATTCTATCTCTACTCATGCGATGCAGATGATTTATCCAGTTGTTCTGATAATGTTTTACGTGATTAATTACAGGTTCTAGTTGTAATTCTTCCATTACATCTTCATTGCGTTTGTGATCCCATTTCGTATATCCCGCTGTATATCTCATAAATTGCATTTCGTTGGCCGTTATTCTGCTTTCGTCTTTCTTCCTCAATGTCCATGCCTCACTGCCGTAACAAAGTACAGATCTCGCCAAGGTATTGTAAAGACGAATTCGAGTATGCCTTTGTACTAGGGAAGGTTTCATAGTGTTGTTAATTATTCCCATTGTTCTGGTGTATTTAGAAATTTTCTGTGAAATGTCTACTTCATCGAAAGAAGATAATGTGTATCCGAGATATGTAAAAGAATTTATCCTTTCTAATATTTTTGAATCTAAACATATTTTGCTAGGCACAGGGTATTTTCCGCAGAAGGCCATAATTTTAGTTTTTTCTTTATTGATTTTCATATCATATTTAATTCCAATTTTGTTAAAATGAAAAATTGAACGTTGTAATTCATTTAATTGTCTTTCAAAGTATTACATATTTAAATGATTTTCATAAGCTAGTTGAAGTACTTGTAAATATAAATTTTCCACAACTACAAAATTGAAATAAATCGCTTTATAACTTCACAGATGGTGGGAAGTTTCAGATGCTCTTTTTGAAAACTAATTCCTACTAAATTAATACCAAACGTAGGCACTTTACATGCTCATTCTATGAAACTTAAACTTAGAAAGTAACTTTCAAATGCGTCATAGAATATTGATGTCCTTGGTATTACGTAATAATGTATGTGATAATATGTATATATTTGCAATTTGTTTCTGGACTCTATTCCTCCCATACGTATACTGTAGGTGGAGAAAAAAAGAATTGCTTTACAGCGTGTAATTGTGTTCAAGTGTTACATTTTCTGTGGACCTCTGGAAAAAGAACTAAGGAAGAGACTAGTGAAGTGCTTTGTATGGATTGTGGCATTGTATGGGGCAGAAACATGGACATTACGACGAAGTGAAAGCATTTGAAATGTGGATATGAAGAAGAATGGAACGTGTGAAATGGACAGACAGAATATGAAATGAAGCTGTGTTGGAAAGAGTTAGTGAAGAAAGAATGATTGATCAGGAAAAGGAAAAGGAACTGGTTGGATCACTGGCTGAGAAGAAACTGCCTACTGAAGGATGCACTGAAAGGAATGGTGAACGGGAGAAGAGTTCTGGATAGAAGAAGATGTCAGATCATAGACGACATTAAGATATATGGATCATATGAGGAAACGAAAAGGAAGGCAGAAAACAGGAAAGATTGGAGAAAGCTGGGTTTGCAGTGAAAGATCTGCCCTTGGGCAGAACACTGAATGAATGAATGACCTTCGGACTGGTCCACCGCTGTGAAGTAACGGTTGGTATGTCTGACCGTGAAATGAGAGGGCTCGGGTTCAAATCCTGGTTGGGAGAAGTTAGCTGGTTTGAGGTTTTCCCAGGATATTTCCTCGATATATTAAAGAGCAAATGATGGGTAACTTTTGGCGCTGGAAACCCTGGACTTATTTCGTTGGCATTATCACCTTCATTTCACTCAGACGCTAGATAACAAATGCAGTTGATAAAGTGTCGTAAAATAACCCAAATAAAAAAATGAAAAAGAAAAAAGCCATCGGACTGTCTACTTTCTGGGTTATATTCATTGCCTTGCTTCCCGCCCGTACCTCTCCTATCAAAGAACAGTTCTGTAACATAACTGTATTTTCATGCGTTGCAAATCAACACTTTTTGCAGTAAAGTGTTATACTGAATATGCATCGTCATTTGAGAAGAACCTCTACGAGGTATCAGAACAATACCTCTAAACAATGGAAGTCCACCGCTGTGGAGTAACGGTTAATAGCAAGTCTCTACACCTGAAACAAGCAGACCCGGGTTCAAATC